>NW_010168531.1:4020-7376 GCF_000695765.1 Mesitornis unicolor
CCCCCCCCGGCGGAGCCAAACGGGGCGAAAAAGCCGCTAGAAACCGCGGGGACACCGTGAGGGAAGGGACGAGCCGGGCTCCCACCAGCAGAGCCGCACCACAGTTGAGGGCCGCGAACCCCCCCACCCCCAAAGCCTCTGAGAGGAATGAGCCAGCCCAGGACGCGGCTGCCAGCGGGGAGATCTCCGCTCCGCTCCCCTCAGGCCGTACCCCGCCGAGATAGCGCCCCATGCAACCGCTCACCTCAGTCACGCCGCCGCTCCACTGCCAACAGCCGCCCGTCCGCACCGCGCGCGCCTGGCGCTGAGATGCGAACGCGCATGCGCAGGCAGTGCCGGAGAGGCGGGAACCAGTTCCGCCCTCAGAGGCTGCCGCGGCCAGGCCCCGCCGCCTCCCTGACGGGTCCGCCCCTTTCGCTGCTCCCCGCCTTCGGCAGAGAGCAAAAACAGAAGAGACGTGAGAGAGTTGTAGGGAAGAGTGAGCGGTGACCGGGCGGGGGTGAGGTGAGGGAGCCTTCACTACCCTTCGGGCCTGGCCTTCCCTCACACTCCCTCAGGGTTTGGTGGTGAGGGATGCTCCGGGCCCCACCGGCGAGGGGGTCCTTTCCGCAGGTTTTTCCCTGCACTGGCCTTATTTTTTAACAAAAGTTATTATATGGTGGGCCTGATGTTCCTTGTTCAAGGGAGGTCTAACGGTCTCGAGATGAAAGCAGTGGCTATTAAGATCCTAACCCTCTACTACTGTCATCCAGATAAATTTACTGAAATGCTACACAGAGTATGGGGTGCTGCAGTGTGAAGATTGACTATATAACTTCAGCTCTCCTCCTTGGTGATAGCTGCCACCATACCTAAAACCCTAGGCATCTGAGATGGTTAGATACTGTTTCTTGAACATAACAGGCTACTGAAAGTAAATTGAGTGTCTTGCAGCTCAGAATATATAAAATGTATGTATAACTAGAGCATGTGGTGAGACCAAGTACCTCTGGAAGGCAAAGAATGAGTAAATAGGAATGGAAGGTTTGGACCTAATGTAGTTTAAATGGACAAGGTAAGGATAAAATTATTTCAAGAACTGAAATGCATCAAAGTGGCAGGCCACAGAAATAGAGTTAACAGAAAAGTGACCCCATTAGCACTCTTAGAACAGGAATTCCCAATTACATAAGTCTCTTCTAAGACAGCAGATAAATATGAACACGATTGACAATGTGAATAGAGGCAGGTCCTGATGTATCAAAAGAAATACAGCTTTAAGAAGAAAATGTAACAAGAAGCTCAAAAAGTTGCTTTTACCAGAAAAGTTGGTTGAAAAGCCATAATTTACTTATCTTTAAATATAGCATCTAATGTAAAATTAATCAGATTTTGCTATTGTTAAACCATGAAAGGTATTCTGGTTCCAGATACTTCTCTACATTTTTAAATGCTACTGACTCTCTTCCTCTCCTTGCCCCCTCTGAAATGCATTCAAAGGTTTTTCCTGGAAGGAAAAAACAAGGCCGTAACTTCTGCTAATTAAGTTTTTAAAAAAATATACACAAACAATCTTCCAGGCTGATAAAGATTGATTTCTCCTGCTGCAAATCCACTGAATATGACATCTCTTCATAATAAAACATCTTCACTCTTGTACAGAACTGAAACAGCAGCTTAAATACTGCACAAAAAAAAATTACTTGCTTCAAAATAGATCATTGTCCCCAGTGATTGAAAATTGATGGATGGTTTTAGGATTCGGCCTAAACTTTCTTGTGTCTCAGTTTTTTGCATGCAGAAATTGAAGATGCATGGCATATAGAATGCATTTTTATTATATTAAGAAGTTAATGGCATCTAATTTCAGATTCAAATTTCAAATCAGACTCAGACCAAGGCCTAGATCAATTCCTCAGAAACTTCTGATGTATTTCCAGAGAACTTCAGCACTAATTAACTTTTGGACCTTACCAAGGTAATCTATAGTAAGAATGTTGGACAGAAAACTGAATTATGAACCTGCTGGGATTTATACAAAGGCAATCTTTACAAGACTAAACAATGTTATTATGAAGTATAACAGGACCTTGGACCAGCCTAAAAGTAGGAGTTCAGAACTACACCAAGCACTGTGTGCCTGGGTTATCTCGACCAGAACACTGATTGAAGGGCATGCGTGGTGTGTGGCAGGATATCTTGGCCTTGGAACACCTGGCCATAAAGTATGGGAAAAGATGGATGGGAAATTGGTGTAGGATGCGAACATCCTCATCGGCTGCATAGTCTGGCCCTGATCTGTAGCTATAAAAGTCAAGGTAGAAAATAAAAACTTCACTTGGCATTCATCTGCTGAGTGGGTTTCTTGTTTTCAGCTCACCACATTATCCTAAAAGTAAACCTGACTACAGAGTTGGGTTGTGTGGCAGGAGGTTCACCCTTTGCACAAGGTGCATAATTTACAAAATGCTGATCCCTCACCTTGGCCAGGTCCTGATCTCCAAATACAAGAGACTTTGTCCTCGCAGCCTGCGCAGTTACCTGCATGAAGTGTAATGCTTCCCCTCAGGTAGCACTCTGTAGGTCAGGAGTGCCTGGACACTGCACTGCACAGCACTCCCTTGGGCTGAAACTGCCCATGCGGAGCCGAGTCCACTTCCAGTACTAACTCCTGGAGGGATGTGTGAGGCTCCCGTTTCCCTGCTCTCCACATTCTGAGGTTGATGTCTCCATTCCTTGTCCAGTATATACTCCAGGCTCACAAGGAGCCAGAATACTTGTATTTCTGTCAATCTCTACATTTAAAGATCATAAATTTGGGTTACAAACCTAAGTAGGATTTATTTCTGTGAAATTCAGCGTGGTGACTTCTGCTGATGTTGCATGGAGGACTAGCTAAGATCAGTCATACGAGGACAAGTTCAAAGCCACCCAAAAGTAAGCAAATGCTTATATTCCTTCACTGCTTTACAAGTGTTGCAGTCTGCCCCGATGCAACCTGCAGGTGGGACGGGGATAGTGTGCAGGTAGGTGATAAACTAGGGCTGCAGGGTGGAAGGAATCTCAGCACCAGTTTGCCTCTTAACACAGATAGATGCAACATGCCTCTAAGACCTTCCCTCTCTCTTTTTTCTCCTGCTCATCTTTCTGTGCACATTCATGCTCTCCCGCAGGCAGGGGTCTTCGCGGAGCGTGGAAATCAAAGCTCCTTGATGGACTGCGGTATGGAATAATTTTACACAGCCTCTGCGAACGGTCTCTCAGAGGTTTCGTGGCCATCGGGCGAGTGCCGCATAGACACCAGACCGGACGTCCCCGGTCCCGTGAGGGGCGGCTAATCCAGAGAGTACGGTAGGGCGCGCCCCGCCCCCGCTGCC
>NW_010168532.1:0-4866 GCF_000695765.1 Mesitornis unicolor
TGGAGGGACTCACACAGAAAATTCTCTAGCAGCTGTAGACCTAACAAGCTTTAAGGACAACTTGATGAAGATCATTCAACAAAACAAAGAAAGATGGAAAGAATTAGCAGTAGAAGGTATGATATACCAAGATGGGTTCTTTTTTCATAAGTTACTCCCTAAGATCTCCTCTACTTTCATTTTTTAAATTTCCTTCAACCCATAAAGATACATAGTTGTCTTGTATTCGTATGTTTTATGTCTTAATGTTTGTTTAGATGGTCCTGTTTTGCTTACCTGGAAGGTATAAAGAGATGTAGGTGGTCAGGGGATGAGAGGAAATCTTATAGCCTGTGCAATAGGCTCTATGCTGTTCAACTTGTCTTTAGAGGTCTGCTTTAGAAATGTTCATTCTTGCACATTTAATTGTAGCTGATACTGACATCTGCTTTAAATGCCAAAATCAGCAGTAGTATGTGCTGCCACATTTCTTAAGAAACATGAAAGTTGTACCTTGCTATTAGAAATGCTATTTGTTCCCCACTGTATGGAACAGAATTCAGTATTGCAGGCTTCTTGAGACTATGCTGTAGGCAATTATTTAAATAACCCAGTGGATCTAAAGATCTGGGCAATCACAGCATATATTAAACCCAAACAAGGCAAAAAGTGGTTTTTCATTTGCTGGTTGATAGTGAATAAAGCCAAACCTGCATTAACCATCTTAGTTCATAAGCCATACTTGAATACATTCTGGAGTTACAGCTATCTGAGTGGAATGATCTGTGACAATTGTTGAATACAATTTAGAACCTTGATCCAGGTTAAGTGGATTCCCCATTTGGGAATATTTTGTCTGCAGTGTGTGTTGTTTCCAAGTAAGCACCTGGAATATTTCAGTACAGTGTTTCACTGCTGGGACTGGGCTCGCTGTACATGACCTGATACTGACTGCAGGGAACAGTATGCTGGAACCCAGTGCCAGCCTTGTCTTTCATTCCATCATCCAAGCAGCATCTTTTTTCTCAAAAGAGCTGTCAGACAAGGCACAAAAACAGTGCTGAGTGGTGCTAAATTCTAATTTAATGCTAAATTGTGAATTAATATTCTCATAAGAATGAGCTTCCATACATCTATTGTGACAATGACTTGAGAGTTAGGTAGAAGGAGCAGTTGAGGAGGAGATTTAACTAATATTGTCTCATCTTCATGAGCACCATCATATGATCAATTGCCTCTTTAGGTATTGTGCAGCTAATACTGACTTGTCAAAAGGACAAAGCTGCAAATTTTGCCCAAGAGCACTTAGCTACAACCTGCAGAAATCACGCAGCCCTGGGCTGTCTACATGCAAGGTCCTTCAGTATGGAAGAATGGAGAACTCGCTATCTGGAAGTTTGCTATTTCCAGTTACATCTAACTAACCACTTTGATCTTGGCCCATCATTGAAAACACAAAGCTTCTCACATCAAGAGATTTAGGAATTCTTCTGGGTAGATGATGGTTTCTCTATACAGTCAATACTAATGTGAAGCCCAGTGAGATCCAGGAAACTCAGAGCATACTTTCTACTTGTGATGAAAAGAGACTCTACTGTAGAGTTTAAATTTAACAATTTATTTGAACAAGATGTGAAGATTCAGTACGTCACTGTTGCAGGTTCTATGGATACAATGGACAATGCGCTATTGCAGTTTTAAAAGAAAGACTACACTATTTACAACCACAAGAGATTCACAAAATGCACTATTGTAACTACAACAGTCACAAAATGCACTATTACAGCCCACAGGCATTTCACGACAGGCCGCAGACCACTCACAAAACTCTCTGTTACTGCTCATAAGCAGTTCACAACAACTCCCAGGCTACTCACAAAATTGACTATTACAATTCCCAGGTGATTCATGGAACACGCTATCGCAACTCACAAACAACTCAATCACCTGTGACTACAAACTTAAAGACTGCCAAATATTCACTTACCCCTCCGGGTAAAGGCTCCCACGTAAGTTACCTTGGCTAAAATTACGACCAAGGGGGAAGGTTCTCATCACTCCATGGCTGGAGAAGTAACTCCCCATTTCTAACATAAATCTTAGAGTTTTTATCCCCTGGTGTACGGGACAGCAGGAAGGGGCATGTCTGAGTAGATTAGACCACCTGGGTGGTTGTTTCTTCCAGTGCCTGCCCTTATCTTTGTTTATTCATGGATGTTGTTCCCTTCTGTATGCTCTGTCTCTTGCATATCTTTGTACTGTTTGGGTCTGTTGAGGCCAGATAGAAGTCCTCCAGCTTACCTTTGTTTTACTTTTAGGCAACTGAATAGTGGTTTGATTGGGACTCAGGGCATACTATTTGTTGGGGAATTTCAAGGCTCAACTCAGGTTTCCGTTCTATGTGTGGCACTGCCCTCTTTTAGTTTTGGGCTTATCGGACAACTCAAGGCTGAGCTATCTATGCAGCTCCCCATGTGTTGTCTCTACAGACGTAGGCCCTCAAGGCAATCCAATGCTGAGTCACTCTTGCAACCCCCGTGAGTCACCTGTGCTCTGGACATTACTGAAACCTGTTTGAACTACAAGCCAGACAATCCTTACACTACTGTGAAAAGCAGAGCTGTTGACTGCTGGAAAAAAGGTTTTCACTAAGTGAACGTAGCCTTCTAGAGAGCAGTATCTGAGGTAGCATATAAGTTCCTTGTCATACTGTGGGAGAAGGAATCTTCCCCAGCTGGTCCAGATCAGCAGCATATCTGCTCTGAAGCTGCACCCTGCAAAGGCTGAAAATCCTTAATCAGGCAGTGCAAAATTAACAGCTAGTAAAGAATTAAAAATTTTGAAATACAACCCCTTTCATCTTGAAATTCCTTTCAGATTGCACTCAAGTTTGACTAAGCTTGTAGGTGAGCAACCTGACACCCTGAACCTCAGGTAATTTGTTCCATGCTATCTGGGTCTCACGTTACCTTCTCTGACTCTATTGCTTGATGGAAAGTCTTTAGCTTGCTCTGGGCACCTGTATGAAGTTGTGTTTTATTCATATGTTAGCAGAAGCATGTACCAAGGGAAGAAATATTGGGGGTAAATCACTGCCAGGGGAAAAGATTCTTGTTATTGCTCTAATTGTTTCTAGCTAATTTCCTAGATAATTTATGACAAGCTGTAAAGAGCTGAGCGCACTGAGGAGATCATGTGTATGAGGACAGCGTGCCATGGTAGTAAGCAGGCTGGCCGTTAGCATAGCTGTCCAAGCATACTTCCTGAGCTGACTATGACAAACAGTGCTTGTGCTGCTGAAAGAACCATCTGCATTCTTGTCAGTAGTCTCTGCAAACACTAGAAGTTCTTCCCAGATTAGGTTCCTGGCTCAGGAGAAGTTGTCTCTATAAAGATTAGTAACACAGGAACACAAGTAATGTAGAAAGGAAATCAGCAACAATCCACATAGTTTCCTGAGGATGACTTGAACTTGTTCCAGCTTCTCAATTTTTCACGATAAGGTGACTCATGTAGCACTGGTTGGGAGGCAGTTCAGCTGGAGCAAGGGCTCCCTCAGCAAGGGCTGAAGAAGATGATCTGACTCCTGTGCCCAGACAGTCCAGAGCAGAAAGCCAAGACACACTGACACTATTGCTGACAGGGCAGCTTTTCTGGAGATGCTGGTGCTACCCCTCTCTGAAAAGACAGTTGCTGTTGAGATTGATTCAAAGCAAGAAGCTTGTGCAAGGAGCAGTGTGCTTTATTTTGGTAAGGCTTGTGTTAGTAAGGAAAGTGTTTATCTACCTAGGCAGCTGTTTGAGAGATTTCTTAACAGAAGGCTCACCAAATAAGGTGGCTCCACTCTGCTAAACCATCCATGTCTTGTACAATTGATGCAGAGGAGCCTAGTGCTCTATAGCCTAAGTGTCCTCAACCTTTCACCACTGGAGAATTAAAGGAATGTTTCTCAGGTCTTTTAGGGAATGCTGTTAACAGGGAATTACCATAATGATCAAACATCTGGGAATCTAATTTGAAAGCCTTAGTGTTTAATTAATATTCCAAACCCCTAATCACCAGATAATCTGTCTTTATTCAACTCAACACAGTGATAAAGAGACTATTCCATCCTTTGCTTTTTTCAACACATAGCGTTGATGGCTGCTGCTATTTGCAATTGTGACAGTTGTAGCAAATAGACAGTAAAGATGCTCAGATGAATCTGAGATACTCTTTCATTAGAGAAAATGTTTGCTGAGTGAATTTTAGGCTCTGGAAGTTACTGACCTACTGAGAAAGCTGTCAGAAACACACAACTTGTTGGGAAAGATTTAAATGTCATGTAAGATCCTTCATGATGCAGTTCTTAAAACACAGAGAAATTGTAGCACAATGATTTAATATTTTAAAGATACAGTGTTATTCCTTATGTCTGCAATGTTTATTCCTTCATGCTTGTTTTGTTCTATAAACAGGTTCTAAAGATTTACCAATCACGTTGGTCAGTGGTTGCAAGCTCAGTTACTCTTAACAGAGTAAATGGGTATGGGCTAGTAATTGTACTTACCATCTGTTCAGTTAGACATCATTGTAAATAAATTTACAGACATAAATAAGTATAATTATCTTCACTTTACAATTGAGCAAAAAGAGGCACCAATGGTTTTGGGCACTTACCTCAGGTTATTTAATAACACGAAGAAATGCATGACGTCAGGGGTCCAGCTGCCTGTTGAATGGACCCATCTCTGAAGCATACTAACGTTGCTCATCTCCGGGTCAATACAACAGCAGTGTTACTTGTTGTTCCCATTTTATGCTTATGTAACTCTTCTCAAGTGTGAACTGTTACAGGGCCTGACCAAAGGTTGCATTATTTGGGAAGTGATCAGTGACAAACCTTGT
>NW_010168533.1:0-15062 GCF_000695765.1 Mesitornis unicolor
GAGCGATTCTGTGATTCTGTGATTTTCTGTAGAGTCCTAATACTGGGAAGGCAGATTCTGTCTCTTAGTCCTTGAAGGCATCAAGTCTTTGTTTAAGTGTAATGTGAAATAATTGTGCTTTCCAGTTTTTTATTTTAAACACTTTTTCTAGTTAGGTAAAGAACTTTTTTTTTACCCATTCCATTCATTTCTCAATTTAATTATACACTCAGGTTTCAGGTTTACAGGTGTAGACAATTTTCCCTACCATAGTATCAAGTAACTTCTCAAAGTCATATTTTGTTAAATTGGTGTTTGAAAATCTGGACTGTATTTTCCTCAGTTCTCAGTGAATAAATATTTTTTTGACTGAATTCATTAGATCATCTACTTGAAATGCTATTTAAGTATGAAAATCCCATGGATAAATTTTAGTAATGAGGATGGAAAGGAATGCAAAAAAACAGCTGTTCTCATACATCACAAAGAATCAATATTTAAATAAAAGCAGCTGATACGCATTCACTCAATTCACCAACACACGTTAGCAGGAGTTATTTTGGGGATCAACGCAGCCAAGTAAAAATTATTGTTGAAACCATAAAAAAAGAAATATCCCCAGGTGTGCTTCATGATTTTAATCCTATTGAGGATTTGTGGTTGTGTGGTTCTAGAAGTTAAAGTTATTGTTAGAGACGCATTTCCTTTGAAACTTAACTTCTGTCTTTATTACTATTTTGGAAGGAAGTTTAATTCCCCTCTCACTTCAGATGCTTTTAAAAACATACCCTTGATTTAAAACTGAGCAGTGAGAAGGAGAAAAGAGACTTTACTTTTCAATACTTGGGTTCTTGTTTTAGCTTCATGCATATGTTAAAAAAATGTTTTAGCTCCTCCCAACACTCCCTCTGTCTTCAAGACAGACTTTGCTCTTGATCCTGTTGAATCAGTACCAAATGGCAATTCGCTGTGAAACCGGCGTTTAGAGATCAGTCACTTGCTGATAGTGTGTCCAGCTGGGTTGAAACCCAAACCGCAAATGATCCTCTTCTGCTTTAAAAAAGAAGTTTTAATGTACTTTGTGAAGTCCTCTTGTGTTGGTCACGTGGTTCTGGTTTGCTGATATTGGTAGAAAAATTGTGTCAAACTGAAATTATTTTTCCAGTATGTTTTTGCTTCCTGAATTTTTTTTAATACCTTTTTAAGTCTGGTGCCTGGGATGTGAAAAGGAGATGGTGTTGGACTAAGTTCTCACAAGCTGAGCCTGGGTATCTACCAGCCTACCTAGCAAAAAAGTTAGCAGACTTTGCTAAACTCTGCAAACTTAGATTTAACTGTTTATAACTTCTTAAATAATGAAAAAAACCTGAGAAACTTGATATGCCTAGAAAAAATAGAGCAAAACAGTGCAATGTTCTACCCAGATTTCTTCAGGACATTACGAGTTAAGCTCTGATAGGTATTTCCAGTGTGCTGGAAATTTATTTCTTTATTATTCCAGTGTAAAAAAACTAAAGCAACACAGAAGATGAGACTGTGATTTGCGTGGTGCTGTTCTAATAGCATTTAAGATTTTTTCTGATGTTTAGTACTCTTAAAACTTGATCTCTTTCATATAACACTTCATTTAGTAGAGGAGAATATATGAGACTTGATTCCCAATAGTAAACAAATTACCCTTTAACCGAAACAAAAAATTTCATAGAAAGAATGATATCTGTTTAAAAGGACAAAATATTATGGCTTCTGTTTTTAGATAGGTAATATTAATCTAATGTATAGCACATTATTAAGATTTCATTTCACCTTCCCAAGAGTTTGAGATGTCCAAAATACTATTTCTTTGTTCTTCTACCCAGCTTTTTTCTTGACACTGCGTTACAAGATTGCATAAAATGGCCAAATTGTTTAATTCTTGTTCAGGCTATTGACACAAGTAAATTAAACATGCTTGGGAAGATTCCCAAGCACTGAGGCCAATTGGCACAGACCAACCCAGTGCTAGTAAAGTCTCCCTACCTGCCAAAACAGAGTGGCTGCATGTGAATGCCCTTTTGGGAGTCACTGGAAAGCTCCAGCTCCCTGCTTAGGCTTGGGATTTAACTGGGAGAGTGCAAATTGCCCTAGGCCAGAAACATTTCCTGGATTCTTTTAACAATATACAGGACCATATTTTATTGCCTGGGAATGGTATAATTAACTAGTAGAGATGTAGCCACGAATGCTACATGGAAGAAATTTCCCTGCCAAAGCACTCTATGATTATAATGGTCACTACTAATGAACAATTAGGTTTCTGTTTTTGATGGTTGATGACAGTAGACATTGTAAAGTGCTTTGAAATCTAATGATAATAAGCTATATAGAAGAGCTGTGTGATGTCAGTAGAAGTAAAAATATATTGGAGATCTGCATTGCTGTGCCGTCGTTGCAAATGGCACAAGTTCTTTAGATGGTTTCTTTGTTAACTGCTTTTGCTCAGATCCCTCAGGATACTTTATCATTCAGCTACAAACATCGTTCCAAGTGTTCTTTTTTCCTAGTGAATGGAATTGCTCAGAAATGAAGGCTTTGAACTGACAGTTGAATCTTCACATCACTGAGAACCTCATTATTTGCAATAGCTTGTATGAAATTGCATCTTGATTGCACCAGTCGCACATGTGCATTTCAAACCCTGTAAATATGAAGCTAATTCTCAATATCGACCTCAGATTTTAGAAGAACCATGGGACAAATAAGGTTTGAGAAGCAAGTTGTTCAGCTTTGAGATTTCACACATGGTGATACTAAAATAAAATTGAAATAATTCAGCTGTAATAAAGGGAAGGTTTATCAATGCTTGTTCAGCTATTCTTCTGCAGTGTCTGTATTACTGTAACAAGTATATATAAAGAAAAATAAAAGAAAATTAAAAAGAGCGTCTTTATTCCCATAGCCTTTATTAGAACAGATTTGCTTTTATGTCAGGACTGTGCCTGTCCACCAAACTCATTGGTATGGCAATTAATAGTAAAAGATCTCTGAACCCCACTGATTAAGGCAACATGATTCTGTGAGCAAACATCAAGCATTTCTGACTCAGACTTGTGCATTAATGGGTAAGTGACTGATACATAATACATAATCCCTGACCATTCAGATCCAAATGCCTTTGATCAGAACACAGATAACTCACTTGTTTGTTCAGTATGCAAATGGTCAGTCTTCTTGAAGCTGCAAATTAAAAAGTTCCTTTTTGTACCCGGGATATTCTTTGATGTGTGTTTTACCAGTTGAACCCACATGTCATACTTACGCTATGTATTCTTTTCCCTTTGTTATGAAGCTGTCTTTTGAGTCAGCTTGGAATACCAATAAGGCTGCTGGCTGTTCCTCTCTGCTGTTCATCATTAGGTATTATTTGTCATTTGGAGAAGTTCACATATTTCTAAAGGGAATGACCTTTGAAAAATTACAAGCACAAGAGTGTTGTTTTTGTAATACTTTCAAAGATATGTTGCAGTCGTTCATAGTTTTCTGGTTGGAAATAAAGCAGTTCATCATGCTGAGCCATCTTTGATACAGGGGGAGAATACAAAGCTTAGTGTGTTTCCTGTTTTCATGCACCCTTTCCGCTTGTATATGGTCTGCACACATGCTTTGGTGTGCATAATTCCACAGGAATAGGAGGCATCATTTATTTGAATAAAATGAACTGGTATAAATGCACACTAAATAATAAGTTAATATGGTCCCAGTTTAGTTAAACAGAACTATTTCAAAATCTGTTAGATTTCTCATGTTAAATGAGCCAAGTATTGCAGTTCACATAAATAGGTGTTTTGGTTTTTAATCTTGCATTGAGAGAAAGATTGAGATCAAATAATAAAGAACTCAGGGGAAAAATAGTGGCATGAAAGGTATTTGACAGAACTTCTGCATATGTAAGGCCCTGCTCCTTCTGAAATCACTGATAGGGGTTGCAGCCCATAATATTCATCTTATGGTCATTTAAAGAGACTCCATTTAAGTGATGAGGGGCTTTCTGACGATCCTTTGGAAAATTAAAAATAACAGATCTAATATATTAAATTTTATTAGCACTTTTCAATTACCCCTCAGTTTCCTTTCATTAATCACGCATCTCCATGAAGAAGATGATAAATTATAAGTGAATACTCAAATATAATATTTTTAAAAGTGAATTTTTTTAAGAACTCATGACTGACGTGAAATACCCTTCAGGAAAGTACGAAAAGCAGTTTTGATAATTTTTCAGGATTTTTTTGTCTAAAGTCGTCATTATTTTACGTCAGCAACACAAGAGTCCTATTTTCACATCCGATTATCACACAGAATCACAGAATCGCTCGGTTGGAAAAAACCTCTGAGATCATCACGTCCAACCGCTCCTGTCTACCCCCTAAACCATATCCTTAAGTACCTCATCTACCCGCTCTTTAAACACATCCAGGGATGGTGACTCCACCACCTCCCTGGGCAGCCTGTGCCAGTCTCTGATGACCCTCTCAGTAAAGAACTTCCTCCTTATCTCTAACCTGAACCTCCCTTGGCACAGCTTGGTGCCATTTCCCCTTGTTCTATCCCCCATCACCTCTCTACAAGCTCCCTTGAGGCAGTTGTAGGTGGTGATGAGGTCTCCCCTCAGCCTTCTCTTCTCCAGGCTAAACAACCCCAGTTCCCTCAGCTGCTGTTTTTGCCTTTTTGCAAGGGAATACATACTACATTTTCTTGAGAAATTACAGCTGATACAGAGATGATGTGTACAGTTTCTGCATGACTGTTTACTTAGGGTTGGTGAGTGGATCAATATTTGAAATTAGAGATACTAGCTCCATAAGTTTCCCTTCTACTTTCAAGTAACCAGTTGCCTTATCATAAGTGTATGTCTTCTGATCCTTAATATAGTTTTAGTGACTGAGGATCTACCAGATTTAACTAATTTTGGTAGTGTGGCATAAAAAGCAAATCTTGAGTGGAAAAACAAAGAAATAGGAAGTTCAAACTGAAAGGTAAAAAAAATGCGGTTTGAGAGATCTGTGAAGAAGCGAATCTCTTTCCATCTTTTGGGTTCATTCAACCACTGGTTAAAATGCAATTTCTTTTTTAAAACCTAAGAAGGTTTTTATTAGTTTCTAAGATGTTAATTCAGCACTGAGGAATTTTAAATGTGATTAAGCATCTGAAATTTGATCACATTTTCCATTTAAAAAACCCCAACAAAAAATGGCAACAAGCAACAGCTCAGACAAGTCAGCCAAATACGTTGTGCATTTGTAATGTAAAGTAACATACCATTAACTACACTAAAAATCAGATATGTTGCATAAGAGAACATTGTAATTATAGTTAAGAAATAAAATATTAGCGAGACGATACACAGGTAAATGTAATTCTAAATTTCAAAGAAGCAGCAAGAGTAAGACTTTGTTGCTGATTAATATCATACTCAGAAATGCGTGTCAGACTTTATTCACAAGTTATAAGTGTTTTGATAAATTTTACTGATATTGAAAGTAGTCATTTCATTTAAGATCGAATTAACAAGTTAAAGGTAAACTGAATCCCATGTCACTTACCTCAAAAACAAATCATAAAAAGCCTGGCTAAGTTATGCAGTAAGCAGAAATGCTTTACTTGACAAAAATTTGTCTTTTTTACAATAGTGACTAAAATAAATGTTTTATTAGGAAAGTGCAATGTAGTTTAATTAGCATAATAATCTTCTCCTTTCCTTATAGTAAGGAGTCATAACTCCCTTAAATGTAAAGGGCAAAAGCAACTGGGAAAGCTTTAAGAAGATAAGTGAGAGAGGACACCTTTAGCTGTTGTCTGCAAAGGTAGTTTTTTCAAAATATTTTAAAGGATATTTATAATGTATTTGTCATTTGCAGGAGAACGGGGAGACTGAGTCTGGAAAAATTTATTCTGATTAAAAAAACAATAGGCTTCATATGCTAAAAATTATTGCAAGTAGTTGAAAAATTTACTTCTTGCACTATATACATGTGATCCATTTATAACAAAAGCTTTTGTTGGAGCTACTCGATATTTTGTTGATTGCATTTGTTTATCTTTTTCTGTTTGTATTGGCATTGCTCCTTCATGAACCTGCTGCTTTCATTGTATGGTCATCTATTTACATTTGCTAGGTCATTTGTCCTTGATAGATCCAGATGCTTATTTATCAAAATAAAAGTCTAAGTTCAGGAGCCTTTTGAATCAGCCAAAGAGAATCAGGAAGATAGAAAAGAATCCATTGAAAGTTGAGCTGATGCCTTAGTTTTCAAAATACAGTCACTTGGTGATAGGTCCTTAAAGGGCTTGGACTGGTGATGCTAAAATTACTATACTGTAAAATTATCTGACGTACCTACTAAAATGGAATTTTTAACCCCAAATCCTCTTACATGTGAGTGTTTGAATTAGAAAATTATTTAGGAATAATATCCTCACCTGGATAACATATCATCAGAAACTGTAATAATAGCTGAGGTGCAGTAATGGGAGGAACTACCTAGTGGCATAAAAAGACCTGGCTAGGAAAAAAAAATAAAAATTAAATCTATTTCCTTGATTTTGCCAAAATGACATTTCAGTAAAATGTTAAGGAAGGAATTTGAGTGGTGACAGGAAGTATTTCAGTGATTGTTGTATGTAGAGCAGAAGAGTGGGTGTCGGGCCTTGTTCCCAAAACCTGATCTTGAGATGAACTGAGAAACCAAAATTACCTTTTTCTTTTCTTTTTTAACAATATTTGATGAATTGAAAACAGTCAGAATAACACAACATTAAGTTAGGTTTCCTAGATCTGCACCAAAACCCCCTTTGCCTTTCAACATTTTTAAAAACTAAGTCACTTAAGGAGTACCTGAATGTAGACCTCTGGACAACAAGGGTTTAATGCTTGGCCTTAACTTTTTTTTTCTTATGCAGTAGAAAAATTAATATCATTAAGAATAGTATAAGACACAATAATGGTCATAAAGCATGCTGCGAACTTTCAGTCAGTAGAAGTTACAGAATAGCCAAGTAATCTTTAATTTAATTTTTATTATGTAAAGTTCATTCTTGCTGTACTTACCCAAAGTGTATATATGAAGACACCGACTTCCAGAGTTGCAGTAGAGCCACATCAGGGCATTAACATATTTTCTCTGTTGTTCTCTATGCTTTTTTAAGAATATATTTCTTGTTCTTATGGAAATACGAAGAAAATTTAATCTGCAAGGTGTCACCTGCCTAAAATTGCAGAGAACATGAAGCAATGGTTTCAAGGGGAGTTTTTACCTTTTGATGGAAATTCTTTTACAGGTTTTATTAGCAGGTAGTGCTGTATTAATTAGCATTCTGAGATCTTGATACATTTTTAGGCAGAGTGCATCACACACATATGAGCACTTCATACATTTAGCTTTTTCATATACGCTGAACTCAATACACAAGCTATGTCATGTTTCTCAAGTTCATGAAATACCGAGATGCTTTACAGTAGGAATCTATGGCTGGACTGTTATTTCAAGCTATTTGATGTTTTTTACATACCTCAGTAGAACTCTGCCTAGTGACACCAAGAATCTGCAGAAAAATGATTAGCTGCGAGGCTGCGAAGTCCTCTTGCTGCTGCTCAGCTCCAGATGCCTTCCAAATGAATACAGGGTCTGCTGAGCTTAATCAGTGAGGATTTCTACAATATTCCTTATAGAGAATATAGAGGAAGTTTTTATGCAATTGGAAACAGTACATTGGATGGATATACTCAGTATGCAGATGCCAACAGTCATGGAAAATAAATATTTGAAGTGGGGGAAAAGGCATGTGGTTCAACTTTTTGAAAGATGTATCAGTTTCAAATGGCAAGCTCTACATTTTGGGAAACGGGAGAGAGAAGCAGGGGAAGAAATGTCCAGGAGCTTTTAAACATACTGTATATCTTCATTAAGGGTGTTATATAAATCTAACTCCCAGCTACAGCAAAGCCTTTTGCAGGTTGTATTAATCTCAGTGACAGTTAACACAGTGCCCTCAGTATGAATCTAAATGCCAGCTGCATATCTTCTGTGTAACTTCTGAGTAGAACTGTGCATAAGACAAGAATTCTGTCTGGGGAAGGACTGAATTATCAGCATATGTCTTCATGGTAAGTAGGACAAAATCACTAATTCAGAGTTTCTCTGCCTGAAAAAAAGGGGGAAAGAAGTTTCAGGATAGTAAGTGGAAATCTTTGATTAAAAGATGACAGCAATAGTAATTTAGAGGATGAAATTTTATTTGGTAGTACTATATAATCTTAAGTAAAGATTATAATTGCTCAACTAAAGTAAGCTTATAATAAAATAAATTAGGAATTTTTCATTCCAAAACAGTCTAAAGGAATTTCTTGACTTTTTCTACTACCAGTACTTTTCCCTTAATTATTCCCCTATTTAAAATTGATAACCATATAATTAAATGTTTCAACCTTAACAGTTACTAAGTCCTTTTATAAAGGTGCTTCACGTGAAGATTCACACTTTATCAAGGCATGAAGGTTCAGAGTTTGTAAGTTTTTTAAGTCTCTTGAAGGGAAATGGGAATCAAAAAGTTAGTCCATATTAAGCAGTAGAAATTACAGGCAACTAAAACTAACCTCCCTACCTAAACAAGATCACTCTTTACCTTTCAGTCCACTATCTTTTACTCTGTGTGCATGGTTACTACATTAGTAAAGAGTTGGCAATCTGATGCTACTTAAAATTGAGCATGGGACAAATTCAGTAACACCCCCCCCACCCCCATCGAGCTCAAGACTCCTCAGTGTCAAAAGATAAAACTTTTTTCGGGGACTGGCCAATTTTGCACAAGTTTTGAGAGCAGGCCAAGTAAAGTATGTATGTATTTTGGTACATTAAATGAATTTTATTCAATGATTGCTAAAGCTTTTCAAATACACGTGTGTGTGCTTTCACTTTTGCAATACTTATTTAAGAAAACACCATTCCTCTGAGCAATTTTCAAGCATATCTTGGAGAAAAAGGAATTTGTGCATGGCTTTTAGAAAAGGCATGTGGTTGTACATTCCCTATGCTGCTGTTAATAAAAGGTTTATACTAGCCGCTCAATGACTTTAATTAATCACTTTGAGTCATTTGAAAAGATAAAAGTAGTGACAGGAAGTGTTTTAATTAATCTCTAAGAGGCCTCACAAAATAAGACTTCCAACTGTTCTGGAGCCAAACAGGAAGCTCCTTAATATGAAGTGCACAGAAAAGTTTTATGTGCTATTCTTTTAGACTACACTGTTCTATACATTTTCATAAAGGACTAAACAAATGTGGTTAAACATATTGAAGTAGTTTAAATAAACAGGCATTCTTTTTGGCTTCAGATTGATCAAGATTTCTACTGAGTAAAGATGTACTTTCCTTTAGACAAGACCCACAGTATAAATGCGGAATGGTATATTCTGAAGGTCAGCTTAAAAATGCAGTCTTACTTCTAACAGAGTAATTAGTGTTAAACTCTTCATTTAAAATGTACAAATCCCACAAGTTATAAGCAGAAAATCAAACGGGAATGCTTTTGTTTTCGGTGGCTGTTTCTTTCAGTTTTTATGGTGTCTAGACCAATAGGTCAGTCTCCTTGGAACCAACTATGAGAGGGGAGGCACAAAGTGTGATCTCATGGAGTGTTGGGTCTCTTTAGTTTGCAGAAGAGGAGACTGAAGGGAGACCTCATTCATGTTTATAAATATTTAAAGGGTGAGTGTCACGAGGATGGAGCCAGGCTCTTCTCGGTGACAAACAATGATAGGACAAGGGGTAACGGACACAAACTGGAACCCAGGAGGTTCCACTTCAATTGGAGAAGAAACTTCTTCTCAGTGAGGGTGACAGAGCCCTGGCCCAGGCTGCCCAGAGAGGTTGTGGAGTCTCCTTCTCTGCAGACATTCAAAACCCGCCTGGACGCCTTCCTGTGCAACCTCATCTGGGTGTTCCTGCTCCGGCAGGGGGATTGGACTGGATGAGCTTTTGGGGTCCCTTCCAATCCCTAACGTTCTGTGATTCTGTGATTCTGTGAGTGTTTCCTTGATTATCTCATTTTATTTCTGTTTCAAAGAACATGATATTCTTCTTGTCTGAAAGTGCATATACATCTATCTCTATAAGGGATGGGTGTATATGTATATATAGGTTTATTGATATAGATATACATACATGTGTATATGTAGGTGTGAATATATATAAAAATATATAGATGCAAATTTTTTCAAGACATTGCATTGCACTGTACTTTGGCCAGCAGACAGGAGTCTTGTGTCTGGTTATTCTCACTGTTTTTTGAACATTCCTGGCCTCATTGTGTTCTCACTGTATAGCATGGGGGAAAAGTGCTGCTATGTGTGAATGTGCTTTTTCTTTTTTCTTATCTACAGTTTTCATTATAACTCACTCAACATGAAAACATTTAATTTGGAGAGTGCCTCCTGTGCAATGGTTGTATTGTAAAGATATACATATAAAGTAGGAGTGCTGTTTGGTTACTGCTTGATATCATGTTCGAAGAATAGAAGAATGGAGAGTACCATGTTGACTCTCTGATCCCCAGAAGCACTCTGGACTATGGCCAGAGCTGCTCTGAGCTGTAAACCATGAAAGAATTTCCACAGATACTTAAGAACTGCCATTTCTCTTTTATATCTCTTAGATGTTACATCATGCTCCACGCCTGTATTATCTGAGCATCTTCCAGCATTCAATGCAGGACCTTCATTCTGACTTTTTCCAAAAGTTAGCCCCTTGAAATGTTTTTTGGTGTTGGAAGGCATTTTTTTTTCCTTAAAATGTGTGTCTATTTCAATTATCTTTCCTCATAAAAATATCTGTAACTCCTGGCATAAGCCTCTTTTGTAGCATACTGAGAGTTGATTAATCTTGTTTTACATTAGATCCTGAAAGTAATGAGCTTTGTCATGTGAAGATGTGATGGTACAGCAGTTTGTAGTTGCTGGCCAGCTGTCAAGGAAGGCCTGGCTCCCCTGGGAGAAAACAAGGAGCTCTTTTCTACCCAGGGAGCAAAACAGTCCAGGACAGATAAGACATTTGGTACCAGCTGCAGCTTCTTTTAAGGTAGGTGTAAAAAAAACGCATATATGTTGTTGTGGACTGAAGAAATGTAAGGATAATTACATTGTGAAAGATGAAGAAGTTATAAATTATGCGTAATAAAACTGTCAGGAGTTGGGAAAATCTGTGTCGTCTATCAAGATGGAGATAGTTAAAACAAACTTATTTGAATACACAGAAACACACACAAGGTGTCTGTGTGTTAATATATGTATATATATAAGTTACATGGCTACTGTCAGCATCAGCAAGAAATCCTTAATTTTTTCATGATAGTTTGGTGGTTTGCAAACAGATGTTCTCCACTGAAGGAAGCATGCAGTGCTGTCAAGAGTTTCTTTCTGACTACTAACATTACCCATGTCTTGCTTAGATTTACCAGCAAGGTACTGGGCTAGCTGGTGGTACTTCATATGGTGTGAAAGATGAACTGACTGCTACCTCCATATGGTTAGGATTTGACTTCAAGAAATCTCTCAAGTGCAAATAGAATTTCTGTAGGACGGAGAAGCAGCATAAACTTGAGTGAAAGCATAAATTTATAAAATGTAATACTCTTTCTTCTGAAATATTTTCTGTTAATAAATTACTTGGGTTTTAGACAGGTGGTAGCATTTAAAAGACTTTTGCCAAAGCCAATAGTGTATGTAAAGTTGTGTGACCTCTAGTTGAAGCTGATTCATTAGTACCTGTTCATATCCAGGCCTAATCTATGACTGGAAGAGATGTAGGAGCTTGGCAGAAGAGTGCCTTCTGCTGTGTGCCTCTTACCTTGGTCAGGGAAAGGAGATATGATTCTATTTAATAACTGACAAGTCCAGTTGCGTCAGAAAGCAGTTTCTTAAAAACTCTTTCTTATTGTAGAACTGTTTTTGTTAATTATACAGTTGTAATAATTGTACTAGATTAGTGTATTTCCCATGATATTTGCTATTCTGTAGTGTTTTGTGTAACACTAGCATTGCGTAAAATACCACATACATGAATGCTCAGTTGCTGAAGGAGAACTCAAGCTAACTAAGCACTATAAAAGTGAAATAAGAAAAAAAAATTGACATCTCAGTATGTACTTCAGTTGTTCTGAATCCTTTACTAAATCAAAGTAAGAATTCACTAAAAGTTCACTATTAAAGGAAAACGTCATTTAAAAGAAAAACGTAAAAGTTCTAACATAAGGGTACCTTTGGCATAAAAAAGCAAGACCGATGGTATGTTCCCCAACAAAGGGAATTGAAATTCCTCTTGTTATAAGTTGTGAATGTACTACTTTGTTTTGCTAATGACTCAAAAGCTGTAGAGTATTGCGGAAATAGAAATTTCAGTTTGGTTGCAAGAAGTATTTTCAGAACAGGATCCTTCAGCTGTCATGATGATTTCTTTTCTATGGACTTATTTATTTATTTCTTATTGTAATGTCACTTTGGAAATATTTATGGAAGCTATGGAACTGAAAAACTTTGCATCAGACACTTTCACTAACTTTCATGTATGTTAATTTTATTCTCTGATCTTTTACTGTGTTAAATAAAGCAAATGTTTTTCTCACCTTTATTTTTATTTTCTTCTAGAGGGGAATAATTGTAGATTATTAATGAAGCTAAAGGGAAAACAGACCCTTTAAACTTTTGTTTAGTATTTGATCTTCTAACATATATTGCAACACTTTTCAATCACCCGCTGACTGTAATTCTTCTGAAAGTTTCAATGTAACCCAAAAATCAATATTAACAGATGTTGTTTGCTTAAGTCTGAAAGTGTTCCAGAAAAATGCTCGTCAAATGCATCCCATCTATGGTTTCATAAAGTTTGAGATTCACACAATCAATATCAGCAGATGTTCACTACTTTTATTTTATTTTTTTCCCAAGGCGTTACAGAAGTGCTTCTTCCAGCATATTTTTGAAAGAAAATTGAAACCACTGAGTGTATGACAGCTTTCACTGTTGCCAGAGAATATGCACTTGTCAGCTTTCTTAGAAATACATTGTCTTCGTCTAATATAATTAGAGGCTGATAATTAAACAGAAAAAGAGCGTTTTAATTAATGGATGATGAATGATTGTCTAAATCAATCCATAACATAGTCCATACGTGTTAAATGCTACATTAAGGCTAGATTAGCATTTCTTTATCTAGTGAGGATGTTAATGCAGAGGGAAATATTACAGCGATAGTTAGAGGTAAGATATAAGAAAAACTTCACTTCACTTTGCATTGGTTTGTAACGGTTCTGGAGGTAAACTTGGCTCAGAAAACAAAATAATAATAAAAAAGGAAACAAACTCCCAAGTCTTTTTATAGAGCAGTTTGAAGGAAGGAGTTCTTAGCTGTTCCATCCCTCTTTTAGTATGTTAAAAATATAGTAGCTGAAATTTCAAAGCTAGCCTATGTGGTGAGGAAAGTATAATCTACTGAGATTTGAGATTTGGTGACATTAAAATTACATTATATTAATTCTGTTAAATTATATTAAGTTAATATGATGATTACTTTTCATTATAAGTAGAAATAGAATAATACACTGATAAATTGCAGGAAAGTAAAGTCTGCAGACAGATGTGCTTTAATATGGTTATGTATCTCGTGTCAGGAAGTTTTCTACAAACAGCATCATTTCAGTAGGAATAGCAGTTGGTTGGTGGAATTACCCATGCAACATCTCCAAGCTGATTACAGGTTCTAGTATATCATGGTTATAAAAATGTGGAGGGTTTGTTGGGGGGTTTTTTGGTGAATTTGAACCATTGATATGTTTATACCATACATCTGGGATTATTCTGTGCGAGCTCTGAGCTAAAAAAAAACCAAACCTGTGCAACTGTGTTAGCACAGCAGCAACTCTACGCAAATAAAGCTGCCTCTCAGCAGGGTTTATTAATGTAGGCATCACATCATGCTACTGCAGTTATATAGCTTTTTTTTTTCGGGCTCAGAGGGTAGACAGAGTGTGCGTACATCTGCTTGCAAATACATAGCATAAACATACGTCAGGAGGTTTGGCCCCGAGTTGAATTTATTTTAACAAAATCGTGGATGTTATGATGCCTGTTTATTATATTCAGATTTAGCATTCATCAAGAAAGAGCCAACCTTCATAAATTAACTCTTTTGTTTGTTGGTTGGAGTATAAGAACAAATCATCAGTTTTAGAGTAGCAGCTTTTTCTTTGGACCCTTTTATGTATCTGTGTTTGTGGCAGCTCTAGTGTGATTGTAGGTTCTAGTACATGATGCATTGTATTTTCACTGCTTCTTGTAGGGTAGAATAAAAAGAGAAAAAATATAAAAAACTTCTACATTTCCTCAGTGTACCTCAACTTGAGTAGTGGATTGTTGATTACAAAGCCTCACCATTTCTAGGACACTAATCAGAGATTTTTTTTTTTTTCCTCATAGGTATGTCATTTATTATTAATTTCCATAATGAACAGTATAATTTTTAGTATGTCCATACTTGTAAATAGTAAGAACAAGAGAGTAGGATGTGGAGAAGTGTAAGAATATTGCTACTCTTTGGAGACATTTTTTTTTCTATTTAAAGAAAATCAAAGATAATTTCCCCTCATTTAATTTGTTACCATAAGAGGTAGCAGTAAGGTACTTTCTGGAGGAACAAAAAATCTGCAAAGAAAAAGAAATACCTGGCTGTGATCTTTCATCAGTCAGATGGCCTAGCATCTCCATGCTGTGACTTTTCTGACTGTGCTTAGCCCCTAGCCTGCATAGCCTTAGTAAAATCGTATGTGCAATTCCTTGTAGTAAAACAGGCTTTTCGGTAACAAAAGGGTGCCACAAAGCTTTGTGCTCTTGTTCTCAGTGTAACTGCCACAGGATTGGAGGATTGTAACTCCGAACTTCTCTCTGTCCTTTAGCCGAAGATGAGGAGAGCTCTCTCCATCCATATAAGGAAAGCTTCATCCCCTTTTTCCATCATAACGGTCTATCGTTGTTGTGGTTTAGGCCCAGTGCATAACTG
>NW_010168534.1:0-15488 GCF_000695765.1 Mesitornis unicolor
GTGGCCAGCCCAGCCCTAAACCATGACACTGCTCAGTCTGAAAAGGTTCAGTTTATTATTCTCACTTCTAAAGGAGTGTCTTCACTACCACACTAGGCTTCCATTTAACTCATTGAAAAGCCATTCACAAAGCCCTGGCAGTGGTGGGAGTGATCCTCCAGTTAAAGACATAGCATTGTACCCAGATAGAGATGACTTCTTCTGCATCTATGTGGGAGATGATGATGATGTCTTGAGAAGTTCCTTGCTTCTTGATGTCAGATCAGCCAAATAACTCGAAGTGTCAATTCAGATGTATAATCCAGCTGATTTTAAATGAAGTGGGTCCAGTTGAGCTCACACAAATCTGCTTACAGCAAGCTCTGGCGGGGTGTAACCTCTGGAAGACAGGAGGTATAACACATTACTGGGTGAATATAACGTCATAAAGTTTTACAGCTGTTTAGTAAGGGAACATTTGGCTTGAGCCTTATCTTCCTCTCCTCATACAGAGAGGACTTCAGCAGTCCATGAGCACATTCAACTTGCTTTCAGTGCTGTGCTCCAATTAGACTGAGATATATCACCTGGCATCCTGAGGGCAATCAGCTTCTTCTCACTAAATCTGATCATCCCACTTGATTATGCTGCTAAATTCTCTTCCTAGAAAAAGATGATGGTGTCTCAGAAGAAACAGCTGAAAAAAATCACTCAGCAGGGGGGAAAAATAACCCAACATGGGAACAGAGCGGGTAAAATGGAAGAGAATGCACAGTAATGTAACTGCTTGGACGTGGAGTTTGTCAGGCGAGTGTTTGGGTAGATAAATATTTGCAATTAGTGCTGTTTATGTATTGTATTATATTATTTATTATATTATTATTTATGTATTATAAAAATTATTTAATTTAGTGTTTTTAATAACAAAATGAGGAGTGCCTTACAGATAGCAATACTTCCACGCATCGACTGACACTGTGTTTCTCAGTTACCTCTTTCTGTGAAGTCCATAGGATATTTCACATGGATGACTGATATTGCAGAACAGCTGGTAGCTTGTATGGCAAAATCTTTAAAAAAATTAAAACATATGATATTTTTGTTAATACTTTTGACCTTCATCAAAATCCTTTCTTAATACTTTCTTATGTGTAAAGTTGTCTGCTTTTTGGTGACTCTTCAGCTCCTTAAAAAAAAACCCCAGAAGAAAGCACATTTCCAGGGCCAGAGATAAGGACGATTTTTGAATTTACATGGTAATTAAAAAGAAAGGTTAAAAAATTAAAACATATGATATTTTTGTTAATACTTTTGACCTTCATCAAAATCCTTTCTTAATACTTTCTTATGTGTAAAGTTGTCTGCTTTTTGGTGACTCTTCAGCTCCTTAAAAAAAAACCCCAGAAGAAAGCACATTTCCAGGGCCAGAGATAAGGACGATTTTTGAATTTACATGGTAATTAAAAAGAAAGGTTAATTCCCCATTTCTTCTTCTGTCAGGTTTTTGCTCCTATTTCAGTGCCATTTGGGAGAGGAGAAAATTTGTAGTAAGATCATCTGGAGTCTTGGGACTAGAAGAATTAATTTGGTTATGCAAAAAAGCTATTTCTTTCTTTAAATATCCAAGTAAGCATTGGAATGCTGCTCCTAGGGTTGAAGGGTACAGTAGATGAAATATAAATAAGGAATAAATAGTGTGGGGAAAAAAAAAGCATAAGAAATCCATGTTTTTTCATGTTGCCTGGGATAATCAGTTCAAGTGCAAAGTAAAGAAGTTTTCCAGTGTAACAGAGAAGCTGCATTTCAATGCAGCTCACGCAGATCAGCTTGCATCAGAGATTTCAGGCCTGGCTGTAATCATCACAGCATCTCTTGTCTGGTGAGTCTGTCACTGGGTTGGTTTGGGGTTTATCTGCACGTTTAACACAGAGCCCTTTTCATCTTCCACAGCACACTGATGAAACACAGAATCCCAGCTTGTCAGGAGTGGGAAGGGACCTGGAAAGCTCCCCCAGTGCACCCCCTGCCACAGCAGGATCACCAGAGCAGTCACACAGGAACACGGCCAGGGCTTTGGGTGTCTGCACACAAGGAGACTCCACAACCTCTCTGGGCAGCCTGGGCCATGCTCCAGAACCCTCACACTGACAAAGTTTGGCCTCATCTTCAGCTTGAACCTCCTGTGCTCCAGCTTGGGACCATTGCCCCTTGTCCTGGCATTGGACATCCCAGAGCAGAGCCTGGCTCCTTCCTCCTGACACTGCCCTTTCCCAATGGATCCCCAGGAATGAGGGCACCCCTCAGTCTCCTCTGCTCCAAGCTCAAGAGCCCCAGCTCCCTCAGCCGCTCCTCAGCAGGAGATGCTCCACTCCCTCCAGCATCTCTGTGGCTCTATGACTTGTAATATAAAGTGACTTGTAAAGGCAAGGAACAGAGGAATCAGAAATGCTCACTTAAAGGGTGTGTGTAGGAGTCATTGCAATGGCTCTGATGTAAAGTGCAGAAGAGTGAAAAAAGGGAATGCTCTGATCAGCAAACGCCATCCTATGGCCAACCATGCACTTCTGTAACATGCACAGCGTTTCATAAGCATGTTCATGAATTTCATAAGCGTGTTCTTTCTGTCAGGAGCAATGCAGAAATTTGGGGCCCAGGCTGCAAAGTGAAGCATGTGAGCAGTCCCAGAGAAATCAG
Organism: Mesitornis unicolor; assembly: GCF_000695765.1. Lineage (NCBI taxonomy): Eukaryota > Metazoa > Chordata > Aves > Mesitornithiformes > Mesitornithidae > Mesitornis > Mesitornis unicolor. The sequence continues at coordinate 2,674 of NW_010168534.1, forward strand.
TGCCCATAAAGCCTTCCCTCAAACCCTCAGGATTTGGCTGATAGCAGCAAAGCAATGTCTCTGTTATAGTCCATGAGGCCTATTAAAATCAGAAACATTTCTGAACCCTACATGAAATCCAAACCACATCTGTTAGATTTCCATGAGATTGCATCTAACAAGGAAATCTTGAGCTATTTATTAAAGCAGTTTTCTTGGTGCTAAGCAGTTGCTATCATAATTTTGTATATTATGTATGTTAAAATATTATAATTTGCTTTGATAGCGTGTCCACTAGAAAGCTTTTCTGAGCTTTTGGAAATCAGTCAAAACAAAAAATTAATCAAAAAATGCTGTCTTGCAGGAGAGCATGAACAGTCAGTCACTGTGTATTATTTCAAGTCACTCAGGGTTTTATTTAATTTTTAAAAAGAGAATCCTATCTTGCTTAGAAAATATTGGCTCTTATTTTACTGTCAGTATTGGTCTGCTTTAAACTCTCTTCAGTTCTACCATCTTTGTGAAATGGAGAGGAGAAACAAGGTCTTACAGTGATAATGTAAAAGCACAGCAAGCAAACACTTGGAGAGGAAGAGGAGATGTCAGAAGAGGTTACGAGAAACAGTTCTGTCATCTTAGCACTGCATCTTTATCTCTTTCCTGTATGTGGGAACGCCTTCTTGGTAACGTGGGGGCCAAGATGTTTGGATTAATTTATCTTTCAGCCAAACAGCTAAACCAAACCTGGAAGCATTTTATTATTTTTTAATTCATTATCAGGACTGAAATTGTTTTCTTTACCTCAGAGGTATATGGAATATAGACTATAGACTATAGAATAGCCTGGGCCCTTCATACTACAGCTGTTCTGGTAGTAGTAGTCAAGAAAGGTGTAGGATTTTAAACTACATCAAGAAGAAGCAGAGTGCTATTTCAACACTGTGAGTTGATGGTGTGCATGCCTCATATCTAAAGATTCACGGGATATTTTCCTGAAAGAGGGACTGAGTAAAGCTCAGCATACCTGTTAGTTCTTCTGTTGTTTCTCCATATGTGAAAACATTTGCCTGGTGTCTTTATCACTGGCAGCTTTGGTTGTGGCATATTCCTCTTGTAGGCTTGATGAAGAGAAATGTGTGAAAATAGCGTCATATGGCCAAAAAGTGGGGTAACATCAGGCTGTGAACAACAGCATAAAACTCTATTAAGTCTGTGGTGTAAACACACAAGATGATAAAACGAGCCAACTGATGATAATTCATGGATTTCTACCAGCTGAAGTGAACTGATCCTCCTCCAAGCTCAATCCATCACAGTTCGCTTTGCAGCTGTTTATAACATTGCTAAGCTCTACAGAAATACAGATCAAAGTCAGGTTTATTTTGTTCAAGCTGATAGTATTGCTTTAAGAATAAAAATGAAATATAGTGACTAGCATATGTTTTTATAAACTAACTTATAATGAGCTTTGAAAGCAAACTTCCCACTACTATAAATAATTTTATAGTCATTTTAAGGCTATTCATAATATTTCAAAAACTAACAGCAAACTCTATTATAGGCGATTGTAATTATGAAGCACTCATAAGCAAGGTGAAGACATTTACATATAGATTGTAGCTGAAAATTGTGATGTCTATATTGAATGCTTTATAATGCTTCCACAATATTGTTATATTCAGCTCTTGTTATATTCAGTTATTTTAGGCTGGGAGATGTATTTTTAGTAATTGTCACTTGATTACGAGAAGGACGTGTTTTATAGGAAAGACAAACACAGCGTTCCTCAGAGAAAAACCCACATGAAGGAGGATGAAGTGGTTGTGACTTTCTCTGCTGAAGGGAATTAGGTTATTGTCATCATTTGATGGAGGAACTGGACCAGAACCGGCTAAACCAAGGAGAACTGTGCCTTACTCATTAGTGTGGTCTGATCCTCTAAAAACTTCCTGAAGCATAAATGTTCATGAATTTGCAGAACTGGAGCGATTTCTGCTGCAGTGAGTACAAATATGAACTGGCTATTAAGCTAACTGGGGCAGAGAATTTAATGTAAAAACCCCTTATTAATATATCCTGATCTCAGAGTAGAGTGCTTGTTTGAATTCATCATTCGAATGGAAACTTTTTGCTGTGGCATGGGATGACAATAACATCGGACCTTCTTATTCAGAGTAAATATGTTGGACTTCCCAATATTCTGACAATGGGAATATACAAGGACAGGGGAACAGCCAATCGACGTAAAAATAAACAGAGTAAATTCTATAGTGGTGAAATACTGTATATATTAACAACTTTTTAATGTACTTGAAATATTTCCATTGAAGGAAATGGATCATCCTGTTGACTGAAAAGGATAGTGTGGTCATAGAAGTTCAGGTTGTCCTGAAAACTGAACACTGCATAAAAACCTGACATTCACTGTGTTAAATGTTGCAGTACTTTTCAGTGTACTTGAAAACATCATCTCCTGGACTGCAGTTTGAAATGTGATCCTTCCTCCATTAAAGAATATGGACTGGTAGAAGTCTGAGTCCAGCTTTTTTCCTGTAGGAGGCTGTGAGACTTAAAATCTTGTCACAGTAAAAAAATTTACTGTTTTTTCTGTAATTCCTATATTCTTGGTGCTTCTTTTTTTATGAATAATGTGAACTTTGAACATGCCATTTATGATGGCCTTGCTGTAAAGCTCTGCCAGGTCTACTTTCAAATGGAAGATAATGTGAAGGTAGTAGGATTTGATTTGATTTTTTCTTCTTTTTTCATTTTTTGGAAGAAGCTATGTTCTCATATGGTGAAGTCTGGGTCAAATACTTCACTGTGGTAGTCAGTCCAGTATCAAATGAACAGCAATCCATTCTGTTTCTCTCCTGCTCTCTGATATCTCAAATCAAGCACGCTTGACATTCATACCTCACGCCTCCGCCACCTGGCACTATTAATGCAAACACATTTACCACACCAAGACATGCATACCTATCACATTAACTATTACGTTTTCTTCCTTTATTTTTGCTGTTTCTTTCCTCGGTAGCAGTGCAGCTCATCCTGATTCTCTAAGACGTTTATTAAGATCTTTAAAAGATGAGAGATGGGAGGCATGGGGATAAGTACAGTAGACTTCATGGCCAGAAATACAATGAGGCTCTTGAGGATATTTCAGGGCATTACTTTATTCATGAGCTGAAGACAGTGACTGCTGAGTGAACAGTGATCATAACAGTATACCCAATGGGGTTGAAGCCTCTTGCAAAGATATTCTAAAAGCTTTTAATATTCTCTCAGCTCGCAGCAAATCCCTTCGTTAGTTGGTGTGTTAAATGAATGCGAAGTTCGCTCATCTAAAAATCTGCCTGTCTAAAAATAATATTTTTGGGAAGAGTTACTTGGAGAATAGAAAAGAGGGGAAAAAATAAACCCTTCACATGCTTTGACAGCAGGTTATTGTATTTTATTTCATATGCATTAGTGAAACTGGAGTCAGCATTGGAGTTGTTGTCATTCTTTTTAGTGCGAGGGAACAGGTTGCCAGTTAGAGATGCTGTAGAGCATAGGGTGAAAGAGAAGTAGAAGAGTTACCGTGACATGACAGTTCTGAAAGGAAGAAAACCACTATGATGGTATCATCACTTTAATGAAGATAAAATTAAAAGTAAACTGAAGAGGAGGACGCCTATTTAACTTTCAAAAGGACACTCAATAACAAGCAGCTTTGTGGAGTCACGGTCTTTGGCCACCTTCCTCCTAGGTGTACCATGAAGGACTGCTATTACCAGGAGGCATCTTTTCCTAATGAATTGCTGCAAGGCATGTTTAGATTTGGGTCGCTGCAAACAGGGAGTTGCCAAACCTAATGGTCTCTGAATTTAGTGCGATCAGAGCTTGTAAATATATCTCTCAGTCTGGCTGCTTTTAACCTCGAAAGAGAATATTTGCCTGTTAACACATGGAGAGTACACTTAGATTGTTCTTTGCCTCAACAGATATTGCTATTTAGTTTTATTTCAGCTTGGAAAAAAATGATAGATGCACTTCTATTCTAAAATAAAAGAAACTGTGGTGTCATTTCAGTGTTTTGAAAAGTGGAGTAGCAGAGCAGGATGCAACCAGGCTTGCGTGTTGAACAGGCTCCTGACTTCTTAGGGATGGATATTGCCTGCTCTGATGCTAAAGTCATCTCACACTTGGAGGTTGGGCTGTATACGGAGTGCAAGACCACTCAATAACTTTACTTATCTAAAAAATTAGGTGGTGGGGAGAAAGGTGCAGAAAGGTTGATTTCAGTCTGAGAAAAGGAGGTGGTATCAAGTCCTGTATGTAGGCATGGAAGGGGTTGTGTTTCTGCTCCAGAGCACTGCGTGGTCATACAAAGCATAATTACTGTGCTATATGTTGGTAGAATAATTTTCATGTACCCACATTGATGAGGGATATACTTCAAAACCAGCACACATGTATGACTCTAGACCCAGAATCTCAAAGAAATCCAAGAAACTACTTCCCATCACTAGAAATTATAGTTGGGTACCTCAGTGCCATGGTGCATTCCTACCCTTGAATGAAAGCAGTGGATTCTGTGGATTTCAGACTGACAACGTGATGTACTAGTGCTGGCTCAGCAACCCAAAACACCGGGCAGGGTTTTATGTCCTTGCTTGAGGTCACTGGGAAATACAACTCCTGTCTCTCAGGAAATTTCATCATCGACAAAAATTTGGTCTGAATCCGAAACTGAAACAAACCTTAATATTCCAGTAGGAACAAAAAGGTTATTACTGCTGGTTTGTGTCTGTTGGTGTCTTTAGACCTTTTGAATTCGTTATTGAGAAATACTTTAAAAATTAACTCGTTCTCATAGAAATGAAATTTTTTTTAATATCAATAAAATGAAGGATTTTCAGACTGTATTATTGAAACCCAGGAAGAATTTTACCTTCATATAGGAGAGCATGGACTGTGATTGGGATACAAACCTTATTTTCCGGCTCTAATATTATCATTTGAAGCCCCACAGACAAAAACCTCTTTGACCAAAAAAAGAGACATCTTCAATTACTTACTTCTCAAAAAGACATTTTCAGTTAGTTATGCCTGGATTCTTAAAGGTTTTAGGTCAGTTTTCAGTAGAATTTTTTTTAAAGTATAATATATTTAACTTAAAGGAAGCCTTTAAAGTGAAGACAGAAAAGACCAAACTTTTCAGTGACTTGTGCCCTTCTCCACTTTTCTCCACGGGAGTTTCCTGAGGTGAGAATTGGCTCTAGAAATGTAAACTTATTTGCGTTTATGTTGGACTGTTACACAGCATTAAAAATATGGATGTGCCAGTGTTAGCTAAGAGTCTTGAATAGGCTTTTGCTGTTGCCACAACATGAATGGAAAGATGGGCAATAAAATGCTGATTCAGAAAAGCCAGATGTTGCTCACTTCATCGTCATAGCAGAACTCAGGGAACATATGGAAACCAAAGTTTTAAATATGTAAAGAAGTCAAAGCTGCAGCTTTTAGGAAAACCTTTGACTTTTCATCTTCTCTCATAATTTCCTGGTGTACATCTAGGAAAATCCATCTCCTCTTTCTAAAATTTCCAGAGGACATTCATATTTGATTGCAGCAGATTTGTCGCTGGTTAAACAAACTCGCCTAAAGCAAGTTCTTAGCCTCTAATAATATGAGGGAAATATAAAATTTTAAATGCACTATTTATCTGCAAGTGAAATAGCATTTCCAACAGATAATGTTCAAATCTGATGTCCTTGAAAACGTGCATTAAACAAATTATTATTAAATATTGCACTTTGATTACATTCTTTACTTAATAAAATAATTCTTCAGTGTCACTGTTTTTAAAATATTTCTTAAATAAGCAATAACAGTAACTAACTTTATGAACTTCAACGACAACTTCTGAGAATGATGCTCCCATTAGCCCCCAGCATTTGCTTTAGGCTTTAGAGTAACATATGTTGCTTGGGATTTTATATAAAGGGAAACAAGGATAAATGTTATATACACTTACTGAAAAGTAAAGAGGGCTCTCTTGGCATTAGAGGCAAAATGCAAGTAGTATAAATATTACAATAAATGTTAAACACCAACTAAATGACAACTAGTTTCATTTGGCTCGGTTTGGATGTAAACTTGGTATTCACAAAATGAATATGTTGGGTTTTTTCTGAGTAGGTTCAGTTGGACTGAAGTTGGACTTCATTGATTTGTATCAGAAGTTGATATCTATATCTTTATATAATCTATCTATATCTATATCTGTATCTTTATATCTAATCTATATCTATATCTCTATATAATCTATATCTATATCATATATATCTATATCTATATCTATATCTATATCATCATCTATATCTATATCTATATCTATATCATCATCTATATCTATATCATCATCTATATCTATATCATCATCTATATCATCATCTATATCTATAGCTATATCTGTATCATCATCTATATCATCTATATCTGTACCTAAATGTATATTATCTATATCATCTGTGCCTATATCTATATCATCTATATCTATCATCTGTATATCTATATGCATAGAAGGGCATTTTATACTGACTTAAGCAGAAAGTACAGCTTTTTGTATAACTCAATAAACTAAATGTTTTGCTTTTCCAGAATGTCACAGCTTCATACCTCCTATCCATAACCCTTAAGTGTTGTATATATTTATAATTTGCAAAGCAATGCTTTCCCAGATGGAAAGCCTTAGAGAAAACGATAAAGTCTGGTTGTGTGTGGCTGTTTGCTAGCCTTTCCATTTCAGAGGATCTCAAGGTCTTTTATATGTGAATAGGACTATGAGTTTCCCACTTACAAAGGCTTAAAGTCAGTCATGGAGAGTGTAGCAAAATTAATGTTTTCTTTCATTTAAAAGAGCAAGGTACTAATGCAAGAACTGTAATTTTCCAAGAAAAGTGAGAAAAAGAAACCTGTCTACTTTGCTTACTTTGTCTTTTCTCTGTTTTCTTTTCGTGGTTTATACAATATTTAGTGCATGAATTATAGCGATGCGATTTGTTAAGTGTGTTTTCGTTTGACAAAGATATTTGAAGGAGGAGATTACACAATTGTAAGGTCATCATTGTCACATTCCCCGCTTCAGTTGCAGTGCAAAATATAAACAAAACGTTTCTTTTTAGTAACTTTTAATGGAATACATCTCCTGATCCCAGTCAGAATTTTGGCAGAAAATGTCCAAACAGGAAGTCTGTAGTGCCTGGACTGTCCACAAGTCAGAGGGTTGGAGATCTTTGCATCTCCATGGGTGGCTCAGCACATCTGGCCTCTGTTAGCAGTCTGTGGGGACTCCTAATTCTTTTCTCCCACAGTCTTGCGTTACAGATAAATGACTTCTAAATTATAACCAAGTTCTCAGGCAATTCATTTCCTTTTCGCGAGGTATTTTGGAAATGTCTGTTCAAATTAACCTGGGAAGAAGAAGGCATGCACGCACACTTATGTACTGGAGATGAAATTCAATGTAGGATTCAGAGTTGTAGTATGAATATTTGCATAAGCCTTCCACAATACTTATTAAAAGCTTGCCATTTCCAGTTAAAATAGAAAATAAAATAAATCCTGCGAGTAAATTTGGAGCGAAAATACACTAATAGCATGAATAGAAGTGCTACTACGCAATCAGTGGATGCTGTATTTTATCCTAGCTAATACTCATGGAAAAGGTGGTTATTTTTAAAAAGAAGATATTAATGGCTAATTTATGTCTGCATTATTTGACCGCCCTTCTAATTTTCATCCTAACTGTTGCTTTTCATTCCTTATCAGAACTGGTCAGATAATGAAAAAAAATCTCTCATGAATATTTTAAGGACTAGAGTGAGTTGCTATTCTGTGTACCTTATTGTGTGTTATTTGATAGAATCCTGACAACTGATGCTTTGTTTGTGAAAATGAGTGCAAATCCCCCAAGTGCAACCCAGTGTAATTGCTCATCCAAAAGTCCACATCAGTAATATATGCTATATTTTCTCTAGCTGTCACTTGCTACATGCCTGCTTAAAAACATATATCATCATATACCCATTGGGCTCCAAAAACATAGTATGAGACTTAAGTAAAAGATTAAATATCACAGGATCATTAAGGTTGGAAGAGACCTCTGAGATCATCAAGTCCAATGTCAACCCAACACCACCGTGGCCACTAAACCATGTCCTGAAGTGCCACATCCACACGGTTTGTGAACACCACGTATGAGGAAGGAGTACCCAAAATTAACTGATTGCTGGGAAATGTGGAGGGCTACAATTAATATAAATAATCTGATCAATAATTAAGTATTTACACTATGAATAATTAAGGCCGCAATCAAAGCACAAACAATAAGTAAAGGAGAGCGCTTACATGGTTAAAGAGAAGCACGTTTTTAAGCTGTTTGCTGGTTTATAATAAAAGTTGTTTACAGATCGTGGTCCTGCTTGTCAATAATGCTGGAATTAATATGCAAGGGAAAAAGGGAAAAGGCAGGAAGCTGACAATTGTTCACAGCTTCTGTTTTACACCGTACTGAATTTACTGGGGCAGACTGGGAGTAAACTCTCAATTAAGCATATTATCCACAGCAACAAAAAAATCAGCAAAAATATGAATACAAACCAGCCTGTGCTCTTATTTTAGGAGTCTGAATAAAACAAGATGCAGGTAAGGAATAGCCTTGTTTTACCCCCTGTCACTGCTCGTGGTGATTTTCCCTCACCCTGAAACAATATCTCTGCCTTTTCCCTTTGACTCCTCTATTTCTGGTAGCTTTTGTTCCAGCTGCCATCCCATCCTTGCTGGAGCTCATGGTTGTGATAGTTCCTCTTTGTAGAGAAATATTTCAGGTTTATGACCCTTTATGAAACGGGATTTTCAAACCCATAAACTATCATTTTGTTCTCTAATTCCTTAATTTTTTGAGAGAACAATCTCTTTAATGTCTGTTTCTTCATCTGTAAATGTTAGGGTTGGCTTTGGATTTGATTTAATCTCCGTTATAACTTTATAAACCTTGCATGGATTGCTTTGATGTTCCCTTGCATCCAGCGAGCGTACATTCAGCTTTCTCGGTCTTTTTCATACTACAGATCTTTGAAGCTAGGATGTACTAAACCAGCAGCAATTCTGCCGGTTTTAAGATATAGTGCCCAGGCAGGGTGAATATGCACCAAACCAACCCAAATCCTGACTCCACATGTTTAAAAAAAGAGATTGAAACAAAGAAATGGAGCTGCTCATAGTATTAAACAAATTATTGCTGTTTTTAATAGAGGCGAGGTAGGCTTTTTTATTTGGTGTTTATTTGAGATGTAGATCTTTCAATATGTATATGTCATGAGTCAACAGGTCAACTTGAGGAGAGGTAAATTCATTTGTAGTTGCAATTGTTCTTTATGTCTGTGCTTCATATGAAGCTTAAATTTGCTTATAACAATTCTGTTATAAATTAAAGATGACCCATAGGCAGAACCTATGCAGAACACTATTTTCCATGTTAGATTGCTTGGTGATCTGTATACCTTATTTCCTACCAACTTCTCCTCCTTATGTTTAATGTTAGGTCCTAGAAAATGATTTAGGAAAGCTTGTTCTTACACCAAGTAAGTGAAAAAATGATGCCAATTTATACCGAGGACTTTTGCTGTAGTCCATTTCAAATTTTCCTTCTCAATGTTGGTTATTCACAGTGGTGCAAAGGCATTAACATATAAGAGACATTAACACATAAGAGAAATCTTTAATAGCAGCACCTCATGCTGAACTATTGCCAATATTGACAGAATTTCACCCTATTGCCAGTATGAAGTTATTCATGGATATGAATAAGGATATGAATATGTATTTTATCACGATGGGAGCCAAGATTGGCCCCATCAGCTTCTATTCTAAGTCTCTGGAGCATCATGAGATACATGAATTTAAATCTGTTCATGGCCTTAATCTGTCTCTCTTCTAAACAAGACTCCTCCTAAGAGTTTAAAGGGAGAAAAACCAAAAAAACCTTTCTACAGTGAAACAAAAAGGTATCTTATCTCTTAACCTTGACCTTTATAAGAAGTTACAGAACAGCAGAATGAAAAATGGACCTTTAATTCTGCAATTTTTCAAGACTTCCCCCAACTTCAGAGGAATTGCATCGTCTCATTTCTCCTGTGCTGGCTCCAGGTGCATAAATACTTCTTCACTAGCCAAAAGAAACAGTGGAAAATAAAGAAAAAATACTTTCTGTTTGAATAAGAGGAAAATTAATAGAAGAAAAACACTCAGAATTATTTTTTTAATTAAAAGAAACAAAAGTAATATGAATAAATCATCAAAAATAAATGACAGTGAAGTAGGGAGCGATTTCCCTGACTGTACTGATGGCAGAAGCAGAAGAGAAGAAGATTCAGGAGAAAAATGGTTGAAGCTTGGAGATTCTCCAATGGATTGAGGCTTTCCCTTACCACTGACAAATTTGGTGGGTGGTTACCAGACAGAGCTACCATTGCAAACCTGCTTTTCTCTCTGCTGCTGCTCACGTTTGTCTCCGTATCTGCTCCCTCACAAGCAGTTTATTTAAGGCAGGTGGGTCAGCGTACACATACAGGAGATCCTCGCAGTAGATGACTTGTCTGTTAGCTGTCTGCTTGCCTGCCCACTTGAACTGGCTTCAGATTGATTTTATGTGAAAGGGGTGGGATAGAACAATGGCAAAACAGGAATTTTCTCTAGCAAAACCTTTGCAATCTGCATTTGAAAGGCGGTATTTGTGTTAGCACAGTGATACAGCAGCAACACATCTGCAAATAAATATCATGGGCTAGACTTTTGGATATAGAAGTGACAGAAAAGCACTGTAAGGAAAAGTACATTTTCCTTCTCATTTTATCCTGTTGTGCTTTCATTGGTAGGGAAAATGATTCCATTTTTTACTTAATAAAAGGTGATCTTATCATTAAGGGCCTGATCCATGTGAAAGGGAACTTTGGCAGCAGTTAAGTGCAGAGATCAGAACTACATCTGAAGTCTCATGCTCATGTCCCACCTGATGGCAGAAGCCCTAAGTGCCCCATGTTCCTAGAGTTTCTCTCTTTTATGCTTTGACTGTGCTAAATATCTAAAACTGTCCCTCTTGACAGGCCTGATATAGATAAAAGTTTCTCACACACAAAGGAGAGGCAGACTAAGAAAGATATGGCTAATGTTCACTTGCCTTAAACTCAAATGTAAGGACATTAAAATATAGGACAAAAAAGTGTAGGCCTTTTTTAATATGGTAACACTACCGATAGCAGAAGAGTGATAAAGATTTTGTAACACCACTAAACATAAAAGTAACACATAGCTGCAAACAGGAGATTTGGGTATATTTGCTCCAGCAGGGTATTTTGTGCAAGTACCACAATCTACAAGGAGGTATAATGAGAGATATCTGATAGGATAACTGCATAACGAGCAGGAAAGGTGCTTGGTGAATGCAGAACAAGTCCTGGTCCATCCCTAAAAGGATGAACTATGTCAAGGTCAAATGAGATCACCCCAGCAGGAGGAAAAAAAAGGAAGAATAGTAATAAATAGTAATAGTAATAGTAATAGTAATAGTAATAGTAATAGTAATGTTATGGTTATAATATGTTATATGATATATTAATATTGTGATATTGTTATAATATTGTAATTATTATATTATTATACTTGATATCAGTTTCCTTCACCAAAGAGCTCTCAGTCCTGGCCACCTTCACCTCAGTGACTTGGTTCCTTCACCTTTAGCCCTAGCTGGCCCTGTCTGAAGGTGTGTGGCATTATTCACCTTCAGCTGATCTAGGAGAACATTGTCAAGGATTAATGGTTTGAATATGTACAGATAATGATTTTATTGACCATGTGTATTGCCAATGAACATCAGTCCAGTAAGTCTTTGAAGTTTGAAACTAGCCTGATGTACCAATATTTCAAGCATGCCCGGCAGAAAGTTCTCTAATATATCCAATGTACAAAACCATTTCGACTATGGCACGGACAGTCTGTCTGTCTTGCTGATTTAGTCTGTAGTGGAAGAATTGTTTCTTAATGCACGTTCATAGTGTGCAAAAAGCTTTCATCAGCTGATACTTTTGGGCAGCACAATTAAATAAGAATTATTTATTATTGTATTAAGAGAATACTAAAATCTCATGCAATGCAATTATTTTGTAGATCTGAATTCTACTACAGGACAAATAAATCTCTCCAGTTAAAATGCATCAACAAAGACCTAAATGCTTCCTAATAAGAAGACTTTAAGATGGGGCTTCATTAATTTTCTGGCTTTTAATTTTTTTCCTCTTTTAATTATATGTTATGCTCTGACAACAGCAATGTGGTACGTGGATGTGTTTTAGCTGTGCTGCAGATATCAGCATATGGGTATATTTAGCAAATCCACCAACACTTCACCACTCATTCTCGGAACATTTAAAACTGACAGAGGTGTGAAGACAAACCCCCTCTTGTCACCAGCAGCGCACAGTGGCAGGTCTCCAGCACTCTCAGGCAGCACGGCCCTTGTATTTTCCAGATCAATTTGTCTAATGAAATACAGCAAATAATGGATTAGAAATGGTGAACTATGAACGCATGAAAAGCTCAAGATCGTTTTCAATGATTTTTTTTTAAATTTTATAGATGTTTTGGGATGTATACATAAGGTGAAATCAGTGCTGAACCCTTTGAAACATATTGTGCCCACCTGCATACCTCCCCGGGAAAAGGACAAGGTGCTGATGGAAAGAGCCTCACATCTCTGTGGATATTTCTTCTAACGTGTTGTGGTTTAGGGC
>NW_010168535.1:0-2574 GCF_000695765.1 Mesitornis unicolor
TACAGAATTTGATATACATTGCTAGCTCATTAAGTGAGTTTATCTGCCTTTTAGGTCTGTCCATTAATCTAGTTGATGATTATTTAAATGTATTTTATCTCTTGTTTCACATGTCTTCTGCAGCCTTATAGATAGGACAGTACTTTACGTATACTCACAGTAATCTCTCCATATATATAAAAAACAATACTGTTTTATTTGAGCTGTAGTTTTGCCTAAATCTTTGTTCTTATTCTTCCAAGTTATATGAAAAAATGACCTTCTGTTATGAAATAAACCAGGTTTTCTGCACGTTAGCCAAGCTATTTATTAACAAGTTTGCATTGACACTAAGTTTCACACTCATATTCTAGCTAATTTTTGTAAGTGTATGTAAAGTTTTAAAAGATACACTTATTTGAAGTTTAGAAACAGTATGTTCCAGGAGAATCTTCTAAGCTTGCTTAGCGGGGAGGAGAGTGTGCTCTGTGTATTTTTAGCTAATGAGGGATCTGGAGAACAAGAAATATGAGAAGTAGCTGAGGGAACTGAGGTTGTTTAGTCTAGAGAAGAGGAGACTGAGGAAAGACATTATTGCTTTCTACAACTACCTGAAAGGAGGTTGTAGCAAGGTGGGTGTTAGTCTCCTCTTCAAAGTAGCTATTGATATGATGAGAGGAAATGTCCTCAAGTTGCGCCAGGGGAGCGTTAGACTGGATATTAGGAAAAATTTTTTTACTGAAAGCGTGGTCAAGCACTGGAACAGGCTGCCCAGGGAAGTGGTAGTCGCCATCCCTGAAGGTGTTTAAAAGGTGTGTGGATGTGGCACTTCAGGACAGGGTTCAGTGAGTATGGTGAAGTTGGGTTGATGGTTGGACTTGTTGTTCCTAGAGGTCCAACCTTAGTGATTCTTAAAAAAAAAAAAAAAAAGAAAAGAGAGAGAAGGGAGCAGTGGTCCCTGCTTGTCCTGGGCTCAGTAAAATAAAGCATCTATAAACCCAATATAGATGCTATCTGCCTATAGTTGCAGAAACAGAAAAATCCTTCCAGTAGATCCAACTTAATTGAGTTTTTTTGTGTATAATTTCTTTTCTAAACTTTACAGTTCACATAAGTCTTCAAGTTAAGCAAAGGTAAAACAGAAGAATAAGATAGGGCCTTATGTATATTATTTCTTCAACATTTCTCAGTAATGTTGCTTTCTTGGTAATGTGATACTCATATACTTTAAATGGTTTTTTTTCTTTAAATGTTCTGTATGTACTTAGAGCAATAGTTGTCAAAATGTCTGTAAGTCATGTACCTTTTAAAAAAGCTTTAAATTTTAGAAAATTTCTAGCAACTTTTTTTTGTTCTTCTTTAGTCTGAACTTCTGCTTGTAAAGACACAGGGTGAAATTCCATATCTGCTGATGTAATCCACATGTTGAGGAACCCAACTGTGCCTCAGTTGATATTTTCACTTTTCAGCTGTCTTCAGTATCAACAACTTTATTAAATAGTTCAAAAAGCATGGTCAAATCTATGTTTCATTAGATTGAGTTGTATCTTCACAAGACAACATTATAATTCATACTCATTATCTGCATAGCACACCTTTGATCTTGTGTCAGGTTAGTATAGGACTATGTAGATATTTATCCAGTTTTTGTTTGCTGGCAAAATATTTTCATACACATTTTCCTCTCTTCTTTTGTAATTTCTCCCTTTTCCTGTTCTCAAGAAAAAAAGTGATCCTTTTCTCAAAATAATTTTTCTTTTTTCCTATCCCTTATTTTCAATTAAAATACACAATATATTTTTAGAAAGAATATTATGAACATACTTCCAAACAGTTCTCCAAATCCAGTGTGTTTTCTTTTCTATGTTCTCCCAAGTATCTGATGCATCTTGCCAGTTTGCAAAAGTCCATCTTTTTCATTTATACTTTGTCCATCTTCCATTGGTTAATTTTTTCAGTGCATCCCACTCACTTCTCTGTAGCTCCTCACTGCTACCATGACACATCTGAAGTTTGTAAAGATTTTATTCTGTAAACTCGGTTTCAAGCTTGAGTCATCTCCTGGAGTTTAAAGACAACATCCCATCCTGGCAGTGCCTGGGTGCAGCTCTGCCTTCTTGGCCTGCTGAAGCTGGTTAGAGGTGCAGTCACTGAGGGTAGACTTGGCCCTTTTGCAGAATTGGGTTGAATTCTGTTAGCAGAAGCAAAGATTTCCTAATGGAGTGGAGATGTAGGCCATCTCTGCATAGGATCAGCATTTAGGAGGCCCTAGAAGAAAGGTGCCAAGGAGCCACTCCAATCATAGTGCATGACTGAGGGATCAGATGATAGATTTCTTGAAGACAAATTAACTGTGATTATGATTTTCCTAACATGATTATCAGTGGAGTTGGGGTAAGTACTTAAGCCTGACAGACTGCCAAATAAAAGCACACAGTTAGACTGGATGCAAATGTTAGCCATCTGAGGTGGCTGAAGGTGAGATAAGAAGAGCAATAGGCAAATGTCCATACCTGTAACAAACAGCAAGGGCACACTGGGGAGTGGGCACAATGTGGGTAAAAATGATATTTTCACCATGTCCACAGAGCCTCA
>NW_010168535.1:2595-2963 GCF_000695765.1 Mesitornis unicolor
AGGAAGACTATGCACAGGTACACGTTTAGGAAATGCAAAATCCTTCATTTTAGTGTCTTTGAACATTTTTTTCACCAAAGGGATTTTCTAATTGAAAAGTAACAGTAAATTTGTTACTTAAAACATTTTTAATAGGAAAAAAAGGTTATTAAAGCTTAAAGGCCTTTTGAAGGAATAAAACTTCTGAGGGTTTGGCTAAGAAGTGTGGGTCAGCCTTGAATCAATGAGAGGACATGTTCAAGATTGGCTGCGGGCTAAACTGGAAACAAAATCCTCATTTAGTAAGAAGTGTGGGTCAGCCTTGAATCAATGAGAGGACATGTTCAAGATTGGCTGCGGGCTAAACTGGAAACAAAATCCTCATTTAG
>NW_010168536.1:0-94871 GCF_000695765.1 Mesitornis unicolor
AGCACTGAGCCCTGGGGAACACCACTTGTGTGTATGATAGTGTTGAATAAAAACATCCATACTCCCCATAGATGTTCCCTAGAAGTATTTATCAGAAAACTATTGTTAGTGCTTTCCCTTCTCATCTGAATTTCAAGCCAGTGAAGATGGGCAGGATAAAGTGAGCATGATCCCAGAACAAGGTCTTGTATAGATTAGGTTAAGATAATTATCTAAATTTAGAATGCAGTCATTCAGATGAGATATGATGGCAAATTTCTTTCATTTCTGTTTTAAAAGAAAACAAATCCTAATCCTCAGCATATGATTAAAATATTAGCTGCTCTGACCAAAGCTGATTCTGAAATCTAGAGCTCTATGGGAACAAATAATGGCTGAGGAAGACATCTCTTTTGGTTCATATCTTACTCCCTGCTTTATAATGCTCTTTAAAAATCTACAGTATAAACAACTCTATAGAAATGAAATGTCACAATTTATAATGCAGTACAGCTATTTTTGTTACTGGTGAGCTTAAAATGAAATTATAAACAAACTGTTACTTTAGGTAATGGTATATTTTGACATTACCAATTAACTCGTAAGGTAGAACAAATAATTTCTCTCAAGGTGCATTTGTTCTTTGTTTTTCTGCTGCTGCTTCTGGAAAAACTTCTGAAACACTTTAGTGATGAGTCAATGCACTCTCATTTGCAGGTAGTACTTCTATAACACCAGCAAAGGTTTCTGGTGACGAGCTAGACCACAAGAACAAAGCTCAAGTTGATCGTGTTCCTCCAGATGGAATTACATCTTCATCAGTTAATGCAGCATTTCTCAACTTTGGAAAGTTGAATCCTGACCTGTCAAGAAAATGAAGCTTACAGTATTGCTGCTACCAGCAATGTTGTTTTAAAAGCGTACCCAAAATGAGCAGTCACTCAAAGAGGCTGCATAGGTATTCATCCTAATTTCTCTTGTGTGCTTTGATTAGTAGTGCATTGTCAACAGTGCTGAAATAATGCCATTGGCATTTGAATCATGACCCTTTTATAACCAAAATTACTGCATCAGTTTCTCTGCAAATTCAAGCAGGAGTTGCTGCATTATGGATGGGCTGTGGTTTCAGTATTGCTCTTTGCAACCAGATGCCTTAAAACCCAGAGCAATCAGAATAACGAAAGAGATGGAGGTTCTCAAGGACTTGTGAGAATGATTTAATATTCATTACATGGTAGATTATGCAATTTCTATTATTGTACACAGTTTACTGTTTTTCTTAGAGCTTTACTAATGTGAAGTTTACACTTGATTTGCATATTGGTGTGAACTGAACGGCTTCAGAACACCTACAACTACTTCTGTAGAGACTTCCTTAGCAGGTTCATTTTTGGTTTTTTTGTTTGTTTTGGTTTTTTTTTTCTTCTTAGGTTACCTTAAGTCCCAGGGGCACAGATTTGACCTCGATCACAATAAGAGGAAGTAATTTCCACATTCTGATTTGCACTAGTAAGACTAAAGTAGTTTAAAAATGCATTTAAGTTGAAGTAGTGCAGCTTTCAAGTAAACAAAATGTTTGTCTTTGTGTTCTATGCTTTTTTTTTGGTGTAGGTTGTAATGTTTTATTGGGTCTCGCCACGTATAGAAGTTACCTGTTTTTGTTGTTCTTCGCAGCAATGGAGAGGTTTCTTGTTCTTTTTAATCTTCCTTGAAAGTGCTTAAAATTTTTTACTCAGTCATTGCTTGGTATGACATTTAAACTATTTATTTGGTATGTTACTGTTTGTCAGTTAAGAACAACTAATTTGTAGCTAATGCCTCAAGTGATACAAAGTGGTATTGCTTCGCTGAAGTTCAGAGTTACACCATATTTGTCAGTTGAGGATCTGGTCTCTTGTTGCTTTTCCCCAAGGATTTGGGAGGAGGGGGCATACCGATTCATTTCAGGGAACAGAGAAGGTACTTAAAAAAATCTGGGTTGAAAAGATGGCAAGAGTATTTAACTTTACTTTTTTTTTTTATTTCTGTCTGATTGTTTTGCTTTCCCACATAAGAGTTTTGGTTTGTTGTTTGGGTTTTTTCCATCTTTTGCTGCCCAGCACTTCACCTGTGTGAAAACTTTTAGCATGGCATTTGCTTTACAGAAGTTACCAGCCTGTAATTGTGAGGATCCTACTGGGTAGCTGCAATTACCTCCCCAGTGGGTTTTTCTCTGTAGGAACTTTTCTTAACCTTTCAGTATCACTTCAGGGCTCAAAAGCCTGAGCATGACTGTTGGGAAGCAGCATCACCTGTGGAGCTGTCATAACAACCTGCTTTCAGGGCAAAGGGTAAAGATGGGTCTTATGGTTGTTTTAACTTTGACATTTAGGTACTTTTTATAAAATTTGGAAGCATTGCATTACCTCTTTCTTTCCGTGTTGCTGATGTAGATGTGTCAGTACATAAGCTCTTTGCTAGTTATGCACAAAGCACTGCTCTTGTGCTGTTAATGGTTCTGGTCTGCAGTTCCCCAGACTGTACTAGCAGTCCAGTTCCTCTGTTTGTACCTCCCCTCTCACCAGCAGAAACCAATTGTCTTCACCTTGAGGGCAGCAAAAAATCAATATTTAAAAGTACATTTTAAGCCTAGCTAGACCAGAAATTGGGCATACTCCTTTTAATTTCATGATCTATGTGTCTTTAGCTATGTGGCATTTGTTCATGTTCACATCATCTTCATTGTGTTCACTCTGTCCTTCTGCTCTGGTAAAGGCAGCTACAAGGAGCTGGAATGCAGTAGCACATTGAGGAGGTGTGTGGGAGTGTGTGTGTATGTGTATATGGGTAGCCCCCTTCACATCCTCCTCCTTGGTGACTCATATGCTGTAGGTCTGTAGGTCAGGTCCCCAGGCATGCAGGTTGGTTTGGTTGAGCTGTGCTGTTACCTCTGCTGAGAAACATCACTAGAAGGAGGGTAATGATACTATTTCAGTAGTATCCTACTTAAAGTATTTCTTTTCCCATCTCTCTTTGCTGTCTGTTAGTATTTTGTGAAAGGTTGGTTTATTCAAGGGATATACAGGATGGAGTTTTGGGGGGACAATTTCTTTCTCTGTTTAAAGTAGATGTAACCCCTAAATCAGTGTAACACCTAGTGATTCAGTGCATTTATTTAGTGCTGGGAAAACTGTAAGTAACTTGGTAGTCCTGCTCTGGGATGTTTTTCACATACATATCTCATCAGATCAGGTGTGCTAAAGTAGTGTGGATTTCCATGCTAAGAAAAGGTCAGGTGTTATCTCTCCTGAGTTATACATGTGCAGTGAGCTCGCAGTGGGTAGCCTGGCCTGGCATCTTCTGTATCTATCAGGAGCAAAAAGCACTTGGGATATTTTTGCTCCTGTTTGTAGTAGTAATTGTCATTTTGTCGTCAAGGTGTGATTTCATCCCTCAGATGGTTGCTATCTAAAGAAATGGTTTCTGTGTGTGTGTTTGTCTTTTTGAATAGGTCATGCGACATTAAAATAAATGGAGGGAAAAATACAGTAAGTTTATTTCTGTACCTTACTGTGCTTTTGTTGTGGCTGATGTAATAATACAGGTTTTCAAGGGAAGTGCTAATTAACTTTAATTCTGAGTTGTTGGGTTTTTTCTTTTTAATAATGATGTATCTGGAGTGACAGTTCAAGGCCTGATGAGCAGTCTGCTTTCTCTCACTAGTTTTAATCCAGCAAAAGTTAGTTCTAGCTGCAGACGCCATGATTTAATGACTATTTAGTCACTGTAAGATGAGGCAGCATTCCCACACAGATCAGATCTTGGAGGAACGTGTATTTTTATTATGTACCGGAGGAAAGACACTTGGCTCCCTTGTTGAATGCCCCAAGAAAAAACAAGGTCAGAGTTGGATTTAATTTGGCGATTGACCTGTTTTCTCACTGCTACAAGTGTTACTTCTGGGCAGAGGGTGAGGCACTCCAGGGTAGAAGCGGGCAGGATGTTTGTACATTTGGTACTGTTTGCTCTGTTAATTTTGTGGTAAAGGATTTTCATCTCCCATGCTGTCAGTTATCTTCACATCTTAGTGCTCACTGATAGAAAAAGCCTCAGAAGCTGGTTGTCTTCTTTCATAATAACAGTGCATAAACAGATAATATTTTCCTTTGATCCCAAGTCTTGTACAGTGACTTCATTTCAAAGTAGTATTTCTCCACAAATGTCTCCTGCAAATAAATAATACACCAACGCAAGAGCTAAGAGCATGACATTACAAATACCTTTGGTACTCTCAAAATATCTTTCAGATTAAACTGAAGTCCAGGTAGTGTGACATGTCCTGTCATGAGGTTAATGTCCAGATCTCTTCCAGCTCTAGGTGGGCTGAAGTGGGAAGGCTGCTGTCAGGTCATGGTGTCAGAGGATTTATCTGACTGTGAAGGAGCACCAGCAACTCACCATGTCGTTTCCTGAAGCTGTATAGACACTTACAGATGCAGCACCCAGTATTACTGTAGCCAAAAAGAAATTAGAGGAAAAAATACATCTTCCTCTCTATTATTTGCTTATGTGCATTTGACTGCTTTGTATTGTGGTTTGTGGGGTTTTTTTAGCCTGCTTGTATACAACTGGTGAGTCAACAGGGAGGAAGAAAAACCCCATATGTATATTTTAACAGAATTTAGATGAAAAAAAGAGAAACTGTTTAAAGGGCAGATGAAGAGAAAAATGAGCTTTTTATGAAATTATTTCCAAAAGAAAAAAAGACTCCAGTTACAGCATCTCTTTAATTAGATCCAGCAGAGCTGCTAATGGGTGCTGAAGGTCTCCTCTTTCTTCTCAGCCATGAAGATAACTGCTGTAGCTGATGCTGTTGCCTGCCCTTTTCTGCCTTGGTGTCCCCCTGAAAGCTTTCCTATTCCAAGACTCGGACGTAGGCACGACCCTGTGATTGCTGTCCCTTGTGGTCAGGAGAGAGTGCAGTGATCTCCCTCCCGACCTAGAGCACCTCGGACCCTCCCTGCAGCACCATTTTGGTGGCTGTTTGGAGCTGAAGGCAGCAGGCCCTCAACGTGATTCCAGTGAGATTTGTAACACTGTGTGACACTGGTGATGTTGTTGTCTTAATCTGATGGGAAGCACTCCTCCAGGCAGAACTGTTAAGGTTTGGTACAGAGAGACAGATTTTTTTTGAATGGTTACGCATAACTCCAAAGTTGATTATCAAGCTTGGAACGTAAGTAATTTTGGTGGACAACTCATGTTTTATTCAGGGCTAAATGAGTTTGAATTCGTGTCTTATAAACACACTGGGTATTCTGAGGTTATCGCCTCTGACTCAAGCCCTATGTTTTCTCCTCCAGTTGTTGAAGTTTATTTGAAGCGATTTCTTAAGTTTTTTGCTTTCTGTGCGTTGAAGGAAGAGGGAATATTGTCACATCAGGTGTACTTTTTTCCTCATTCTGAATTGCCAGACAGTTGTTAGTGATAAGGAGAGGAGAAGGTGGCGATTTATTATGATGTATAATTTCTACCCAGATCCCTAATTCCTTGCTTAGTTTTTTGGCTTGTATAAAGATCTGAAAATTTCTCCTTAAGCCTCCAGTCTGATCCTAAAACTTGTTAAAAGTAATGAAAATCTTTTGATTTAATTTGAGCTATGGATGGGGTCCTGCAGGAAGAATTTACTACACAGACTGGTCACTTGCTTTCTGTTTTCTTCATCTGGTATTCACTTACTGCAAGACATCCTCTTTCTCCACCCTCTGCTGAACTCTTTCAGTTTGTTTCTAACAGAGAAATTGGAAGCAGTGGACACATACCTGCTCCCTCGGGACTTAGTCTGGTGCATTCAAACCATGCCAGAGGAAATGGGAGGAAGTCAGCAGTGGCATGGAGGGGACAAAGGTGCAGGTGGTTGGAGCATGATGGTGCTTGTCCAGCCCAGTAGCCGCTAGCCCTGCTAGGAATTAGGAACCTGTTGTTCCAGGTGCTCAAAACTAGATTTTTTTCTAAGCACAACAGTGTACACCATAAACCCGTATAGTCTTTGTGGTGAGGAATGAGAAGAAAAAGGCACTTGTTGGTTTTTTTTGTGTGTGTGTGTGTCTGTTTTTGTAACTCATACAGTCCTGGGGAAGAAAGATGGGGGGCAAAAGCTTTGACTTATCTGAGTTGCTGGGCTTCCTTCCTTATAGAGAAAATAGAATTTATTTGATTATTGAATGGTAGCTTTATGTCTTATCTGCCTTTCTCAGATGTCACTCTAATGAAAAATAAATGTAGGCTTTTTTTTTCCTTCCCTGCTCTGTTATCTAGACTCTCTTCTTTCTGTAAAAATTGTTTGGAATTCAAAAGTCTTGCTTTTCATAAGAGAGTATTCTTTCCTAAATGCTTTTGAAATATTTTGTTAGGAAAAAAAATGTTATTTTGGATTGTTTTAAAGCTTGCTTTTGTCCTCGGTCATTCCTTGAGTCCTAGGCACTTGTGCACCTTGGAAGAAGAAAATTTGATTCTTGTATCCATACTTGGTGACAAAATTCTCCTGGTACAAAATAGTCTCTTTTTAAAAATTCAATCTTAAAAAAAACCCTCTTGAAGTAGTTGTCACTTGACCAGTGAGTATGGCTATTCATTACCTTTTTTGAGTTTTGTCTGTACACTCAGAAATGGAAAACTTTTATCTTAACCTCTGTGAGCCTCTTATTTGCTAAATGGAAGCTTACAATGGAGTAAAAATGTGGAGATAGGGGGTGAGAAATTCTGACTATTTCTATTTTCAAGGAGGAGAGACTGCACAAAGGCACTTAATTCAGAGGCATGGAAATAGGTTCAAAAAATCCATATGCAAAACAACTCTCTGAAGCTTACAGTGCAAAACTGCAAGGCATGTATTTGGTTTGTAGAAAAGAAGAAAATCAGAATAGTTCATTATATAATTTGTGTGAGGCCATAGAGTTCTTGAGTCATAATGACATTTCAGCTTCTGTAAACAGCATATGCCAACGGAGGATCCTAGTCTGATAGAGAAATTACCTTAAATTAGGTTATTTTTGAAAGCAGTGTGCTAGCATCTGAAAGGCAAGAAAAGATTACCAAGACTAACATTAAAAAAAAATAAAAATAACTCTGTTCTTTGCTTTTCTAAACTGCTCAAGATTTAGTCCTTCTCCCTCCTTGTCTTGTCTTGTTTTCTTTTCCCTTTCTTTATCTTCCAGATCAAATGAAGATTATTTGATGCTACTGAAAAGTACCCTGGAGCAAATACCTTAGTCGTCTTGTATTTTCCTCTGGTTGACAGAGTGATAAGATAGACTATATACACCCCTTTTGAAAATTAGAGTACATTATTTTGGCATATGATAAAAAACCCATGATCATACTCTAGGCATGTCCACCGAATTTGCTTTCATCATTTTTGTCTACACTTGAACTACAGAACACAAGTTCTACATTTCCTATGATTTTGTCTGGATCAGATGTATTGCCATGAAAATATTTCACATTCAGACTTCCTTTGCTTTCTGAAATAGTAAAAACATCAATCTTCTCTAATGCTGATGTCCAGTCTATGATGCAGCTGGAAATCATTTATGCTCAGAGTTCCCTAGAGCATTTCTTGTTGTTTACTCAGATAGACAGTGATTAAATTTTATCATCCCAGTTACTCAATTGATTCCAGAATCTTTCAGATATGAGCTTCTAACTCCCTAGGCACATCTTTGTCCTAACATGACCTCACTCAAAGAGGTTTGACCCAAGGATTCAAAGATTTCTAGATCAAGGCTTTCAAGTAAGTTCTAATTTGTAGAAGGATCATATAAAAATCATAGGCTGTAGGTTCAACTTTAACTCTTGGTGTGAAATGTGAAAATCCTAATAAGAACTTAAGGAAGATTGTGCTGGAGTTGCATATCAGATGGAAATTACAAAAGATATTTTAACAATGAGAAGAGCATTGATCTGGCATAGTTTTTTAGAAGGAATGAGAATCACACAGAATCACAGAATATTAGGAGTTGGAAGGGACCTCGAAAGATCATTCAGTCCAACCACCTTGCCAGAGCAGGATCACCTAGAGTAGGTTGCACAGGAACATATCCAGGTCGGTTTTGAATGTCTCCAGAGAAGGAAACTCCACAACCTCTCTGGACAGCCTGTTCCAGTGCTCTGTGACCCTCACAGTGAAAATGTTTTTCCTCATGTTCAGATTGAACCTCCTATGCTCCAGCTTGTACACATTGCCCCTTGTCCTGTCATTTGACATCAGAGAGAAGAGCCTGGGTCCTTCCTCCTGACAAATTTACAAACATTAATGAGGTCACCCCTCAGTCTCTTCTCCAAGCTAAAGAGACCCAGCTCCCTCAGCTGCTCCTCATAAGAGAGATGCTCCACTCCCTTGAAGTGGAGAGGGAGGGAACAAACAGGCTAGATTTGAAATGGGTCTTGATAACTTTATGAATTCAAACATATACGTTTTACTGAAACAGAGATTTCATGACCTAGAAGGTCTCTTCCAGACCTAGCATTCATAGCTTTGAAAGCTAAAGACTAAAAATAAACCAAAAACAAACCCAGCAAACAGACAAAAACAACCACATAAAAACGCTCTCCTAAACCAAGTTATTTTTTACTGCAGCAAAAATAAAGCAAAATACTTCAGTTGAAGAAAGCATTTGTGTTCCCCCCCCCCCGCTTTCCTAGGCTTCTTTGTTAGTCTCTTTCATGGTGAATTACAGGGATAAAGGATACTCTTCATCTTTATTGCATCACCAGCTGTATAACTTTTTTCCTTTCCTCCTCACACAAATTAATGCTGACGTTTCTGTTACTGGAAGGAGTCCTCTGAGGTCTGTCACTTTTTGTGGTAAGAGTAATCACTGCATTTGTACACGTATCTTCAGAAATAGCCCATTTAAACAAAGATTGAGAAAGGACCCTGTTGGTCCTAAAATCTAGTTACCATCTGCCATAAGTACCCCTTGATGTTTTAACCTATTTGGAAAGAAATCTAGAGAATAAATTAAGAGTAAAGATAAAAACCAGACAAACCAACCTCAAGTGAGTAGAAGGAAGACAAAGAAATGGGTGATGCTCAGTTTTATGTATAAATCTGAGCTCTGATAGGAGCTCAGAGAGAACTCCACATGACTTTGACTCGGAAAAGACATCATCATGTGATAGAGGCTCTTCTGTTATCTTGATAAAACTTTCTGCAGGTCTTATGCTCCTTTTGGCTTGCCTTTTGTATTCTTTTGTAGGATTCCTGTGTATTACTCGCATCTCTACTGGATTTGTGACTTTACTCAAGGAGGTGGTCATAGAAAGGCTAGGTGGCTCTGTTTGGTCTTGTGCCTGATCAATATAAGCTGAATATGGTATTTGATGTGATAGACCTGGATGCTTCTACCAGAACTTACTCAAGGAGCTGATGTACTGCAGTCACCTCCCAGCTCTGGGGTTGCTGTTTGAAGTACTTGGTAAGATTGTTATTGGAAATTTGTTTCATTGTCTTCAGGTTGGCCTCTGAGCTGCCTATTAGGTGCAGAAGGCTTGAGGCTGAACGCAAAACTGGTCAGAGCTGCTTAGAGCATCAATGTTTTGTGGAGATATACCAGTTTCCATGCAGCTTTTATGAAACTGGTCTGTGTTGTGAGATATTAAGAGAGAGGGAGGAAAGATTTGTTGGGATCTTGAAGTTGATGTTGGGTGGCTGGGAAGCTACACAAATCTTTGCTTTTCCATACCCTGGTTCCCTGAGCAGCCAGACAGTGACAGATGCATAAGCAAATATTTCATGGGGAGCTTTGAAAGGTCTCCTTCTTTCAGTGCTAATTGAATTTCTTGCATCAGTGTTCACTGCTGAGGATGCCTGTGAGTGTCCTAGGCTGAGCTGCTGTTTGTGTGGATGAACCTGGGAAAAATAGGAAGGTTAATGTAAGAGGCTAAAAACCACATTGACAAAAGGGCCAATAGCTAATCACTATTATTTGATTTTGCTAAGTATTCTGATAGAAGTCAAATAAGAAATAGCAGGGAGGGGTTTATAGTAGCTCTCTTAAACCAGCTCCAGTCCTAAAGGAGTGGAGTAGTCACACAGGGTCTCACAGAGTACTGATGGGGTAACCCACAGCAAGTTTTAATCAGAAGAGCTGGTAGAGCTGCTGGTAAGATGCAGGATTAGTAAATGCACAGCTGAATGTGGTGTGCTGGAGGAGAGCCAGCACAGCTTTTCCTGAGGAAGACAGCACTTGTGAGTCTTGCAGAAATTGCTGGCAGAGGCATGAGACTCATGAACCAGGGTGGTCTGAGCACAGGCGTGTATGTGAGCTTCCAGGGAGCTTCCAATGAAGTAGGAAAAAAGCTTTTCGTACAGAAACTAGGGCTAAAAGGGATGATCTTCATGTGGTTAAGCAACAGTTAAAATGCAGCAAGCAATGGGGTGGTTAAAAATTGGTGTGTTGTTTTCAGAGTTTTACCTAGGAGCTTACTGAGGGGGACCACTAGGGATCTGTGATGGCAGCAGTGCTGCTCACAGGGAGCAAAGTGTGAGGAGGTGAAGCCTGCTGTGCTCTGCACAATTAGTCAGGGTGGGCACAGGCGGATGGTGGAAAATTTGCAGAAGGATCTTATGATGCTGAATGACTCTGCAGCAAATTGCAGTTGAAATATGAGATTGATGACAGCAAAATAATGCACATGGGGAAAAAGGCTTTAAGATTTGGACTTCATACTAGCATTTAGCACTCACTAAAGGAAACTTTGGATAGTTGCAAGTACTCCTATGAAGTGATTAATTCAGTACTCGCAGTGATAAAAAGGCAAGTAAAGGGTTCAGAATGAAGAAGAGAAAAAAAAGAATGCAAAAAGTATGGTGACACACTGATAAACCTCTGGTGCAGCCAGATCTTGAATATTTATTCTAGTTATAGAATCATAGAATAACTGAATCATTAAGGTTGGAAGAGACCTTTAAGATCATCAAGTCCAATCGTCAACCTAAAATCACCATGCCCACTAAATCATGTCCTGGAGTGTCACATCCACATGCATCTTGAACCACCTCCAGGGATGGTGACTCCACCACCTCCCTGGAAAGCATGCTCCGGTGACTGGCTACTCTTTCAGTAGAGGATTTTTTGCTAATAGCCAATCTAAACCTCCCCTGGCACAACTTGAAGCTATTTCCTCTTGTCCTGTCACTAGCTACATGGAAGAAGAGACCAACACCTACCTCTCTACAAACTCCTTTCAGGTAGCTGTAGAGAGTACCTCAAAGAAAGATATAATCAAACTAGAAAGCATTCACCAAGATAGAACAACTTCAGCAGAAGTCTAAACTGTGTAGAGCACTTACACTTGGTTGAAGGAAGGGGTATATGAGTAGAGATTTCTAAAATCGCAGAAGGTGTAGAGAGGCAAATGATTACTTGCTGTTCTTCACAATATGATACACCAATTGAATTATCAAGCAGACTTTTTAAAACAGACAGAAGGCAGTACTTTACACTGCCAATAATTAAATTGTGGAGCTCATTACATAGGCTGCTGTGGAGACCTGAGAGTATAAATGGGTTGAGGGAAGGTCCAACACATTCCTAGAGTAAAGAGCCATTACAGGCTATTAAGCACAAAGGTCTGGGAGCAGCCTCCAGCTTGGGGAGTGCTTTAACTACTGATTACTCCAAGCTGGGACTGGAGTATGTCAGGGGAAGGATCACCCAGTTTGTGCCAGTGCTCCTCTAAACACCAGCTACTGACTGTTGTCAGAAATGGTACACTGGACCAGACAGATTGTTTTGATTTGGCTGAAGTTGACTCCTTTTGTATCAAATGCAAACACTTTGTGAATCTTCTTGTTGCAGTGAAAGTCATTTCCCTGTGGTCAGCTTGAAAGGGCATCACATGGCTGGAAGGCAAGCTGGGAACAGCAGGTTGCAGGAGCACTGTGCAGTCAGCAGAGATACTGTGGGGAGAACTTAAATAATGCCAGAGTTTAGCCAGTACATTTTGTTTATGACTTCTGTAAGCACCAAATTGCAGGAGTGAAAACCACCTCCAAACAAACTCAGGCACATGTAAATTGTTCATACAGCATGCAGATACTGTCTGGCCTTATACAGGGATTTTCAAGTTGTCGTTGGCAGAGTTGAGAGCTAGCAGGCATAGGGTTTATCTACATTGAATAGTCAAAGAAAAGCAGAGATATTGTAACTTAAACATTGTTATACAATTCACTGCTCTTTTCTCTGTAAATGTCTAGATTAACTTTGAGAGAAAAATTCCAAAACTCTCTCTCCTGGCAGATGTCCTAACCATAGGATCTGTGGAAACCAGGCTGCAATTTTATGATCTCTTAACCCTGTAGCTGAGAGACTACTCCAGTGGTAACTTATGCCCATATGTAAATGAAGGTGATAACTCTAGCCTGCAAAGCAACTCCAAGACCAGTGACAACTAAAATGGCACTCAAATCTGTTAGTTGTGTGCAGTACTAGCTTACTTCCCCACCCCACCCCCCAGATAGATTTTTCTAACACTGAAATGGGCTGCATACTATTGACTAATTGTCTTTTGTGGTCTTTGAGGATTCGGGCATAACTATTCCATCTAAATAACTCATTGGAGGATTTTTATATGCCTCGAGGTGGAGGAAAAAGGCTCAGTAAAGCCAAAGCCTGGGATATAAACTCAAATCCCCCCTAATCAAATATGTATCCTTTGATCTAATAAGTAGGTTGAGTCTCGCCTGACTTTTCAGCAGAATGAAAATGTAATGCTTTTCTAAATAAAAATCTACTTGAATAGCTTGAATGTCTGATTGCTTTTGGTTTCCAAGACAGTCCGCTGCTTAGTTAAAGAATTTCCTTAATGGTATCAACTATGGAATTAGTATTAAATATTTTTATTTGTTGTATATTTAATGACAGACGCGTGTGTGTGCACTCATGCTTGTTCACGATGGTGGTGTGTTAGCTAAGTTGATAATAACATCTACTACAGATTACTGATTCAATTAAGAAGTAATTATCAAAATAGAGTTCATTACTTATGATGTGACATTTCCTTGCTGTTGGTCACTCCATCACCAAGCTGGCTGGTGGGACCATTTTAACAAAGTTGTGGACTTCATCGTCTGAAGAATTGGGAATATGTCATGAAAGCACAGATTCACTTTTTCTGGCTGTCTCTTATTAGGTGAACAGTGATTACTTTTGCTTCTATGGGAAAGGCAGCCGTTTGAGTCTGTTTTCATCTGTGCACTCGGTACAGTGGAGGTGAAATAACTGGGAAAGACAACTGAGAAGCCACTCGTGTTACCTCACTACTAGAAAAGTGCCAGATGGTGCAATGTGCTGGTTCAAGCAATATGATATATGATCACCTGGATACTCAGCATCTGCTCTGTTATCAGATTTGTGCTACCTTCCCATTCCCCCCATTTTCCCATCTCTTGTCTGCTTTATACTTATTTAGAAGGCCAAGTGTTTGCTGTTTAGCCTTTTTTTCTTAATGGGAAAGGCTTCTGTACATTTTGACATGTGGTGTTTCCTTTTTTTCTGATAAGAAGCTATGTAAAAGTTGGCATTTTTCGCTTGCCCTTGGGCCTAATGGTCACTTCTGGCTGGTTCATGTAAATTTGTATTCCCTGAGATAATTTTAAGGCTTTTATGTTAAAACAAACCTGAAAAAAAAAAAGCATTATTGTCATGTCTGTGTTGTGTGTACTTTCCAAACAGAGCTATAAATCCAGCTTGGCATGCAGAGGAAGGGCAGGCTGTTGGCACAAAGCTGTGCCAAGCCTCCCCCAAAAGGCTTATCAGCCTCAGCTCACTTTTAAAGGGACGTGGGCCAAGTCTCAAGTTCTGCTGCAGGAGGCTTGCACATCTCTAATTCTGACTTGAAACAGTACCCAGGGCTTGATGCTGAGATGTCTGTAGCCTTTCATTAGGCATATTTACCTTTTCAGTTTCTGCTGAATTTGCCTTCCAGCTGGAAGCCTTGTACTCAAGCTGGTCAGATGAATTTGTTCCTAGGAACATTCATCACAGACTTTCCTCTAGTAAATTCATTTAGTGTCTGCCTGCAACTTTACGGGCTGTATTGCTTGACAAGTAATAGGCTGTAAGCAGTGTTGGTGGAAAATGTTGGCATTTTTCATCAAATAATAATTAATTGCTAAAGCTTTTTAATTTGGCCACCTTCGCTTACGTACTACTTTGCACAAAGTGGATGCTACCTTCCTCTGTTATGAGGACAATACTTTAGGTAGGTTTGCTTCATCACTGTCAGTGATGCAAAATGTGGTACTGCCCCATTTCCACCAAAACAAATTGTCGTGTTATAAACCATGAATAGACATTAGAATGTACTCCTGTTTAAGAAGCACTATTGGCTAAATTAATACCCAAAACAGCATGGAAGGAATCTGCCAAAAATTGGTCACTGTTTTCTGGAAAAAACAAAACTAAACATATATTTTTTTTTAAGCTATTTTGTATTTTCTTGTGGTTTATTTCTTTAGGGCCTTAATCCACTCATTGAAAAGACGTGTAGCTTATGTTGTACTGACATATATGGCATAAAGTCTTTATTGCTAAGTTGTTCTTTCATGATACATTGCCAGGTAATGAAAATCTTTTCCTTGGGTTCCTTCCCTCTAATGCCTTTTTGTCAAATGCAAAATATTTTGAAAAAACCCCTTAATGTCAATGTCTTGGCCACCTTGTTAAATGGAAAGGGGGCACTGGATGATCAGAGATTTGATGTTAATATGCTGAGCTGTTCATGCTATCCATTTTTTCCGGACGCGCACTGTGAGCATGAGGCTTCCAAGCTCCTTTACTGTGGATATATATTGCACTGTATATTTTCAGGACAATGAAAAGATTTATTTAGCATATGGCTGACCTGAATTGTCATCACTGGCTCAATTGACCTTTATTGCCTTGGGACAGTGGTAAGATTAGGAGATGCTATAAATAGCTGTTGCACTGTGGGAGTGGTATCACAAAAATGCACTTTACACAAACGGACTGCCATTTCACTTTGTGGGGGATGAGTGTATTTGGCTTAGGAAAGGAGATCTCTCCTTGAGATGTTTTTGTTCTCTTCTCAGTTATTGCAGACGAAGCTGTGAGATTCTTTTGGCCACCACTATCGGGTACTAAATATGCAACACAGTAATTTTATGAAGCTTTATGAAACCTACTGTCCAAGTGCAGCTGAGCTTTGTATCAGCAGTGTACACTGCTTCCTTCCACCCAGTGGCTCGCTCTTTGAGGCTGATGTGTCAGGGCTGGGTGTCACTAGGGAAACAAGCAGTGGATTTGCTGTTGGTGCTTGTGGGCTCCAGGAGTGTTTCTGGTCACCATCTGTGGCTTCTGAAGGAGGTCATATCTGTGCCTCGAGAGCTGTAAGAATGACTTTGGACCAGAAAGATAGAATTGAAATATAAGTGGAAAGAAGCCATAAAACCTTCAAGGATGCTGATAGGATCAAAAACGCTTGTAGTGTATGACTCCACTTCCCGACTAAGGTATCCCCTTGTCTTGTTTTACATAGTCTGATGCTGAATGGGTGACTTTTCCCAGTCTGTAAACTAAGTAAAAGCAACAGATGTAACTCTTTTTCTATAAACTCATTTTTCCAGTAAAGGCTGTTTGGAATTATGCATAAATTGATTCAACAGGTTGAGCTGGTATGTAAAGAATAGGTGTAACAAATGAGGACTTGACTGAAATTGGCAAACAGAACTGTATGTAGTCCACTGGATTTGATATTTCAGCTTAGTGCTAGATGAGTAACTGATCCTCATTAAACAGTAATTTTCAGTTATCAGATTACTTTATTCTTTTCCTAAACTGCTTTAGCAGGAGATGGCATTCAAGCACCATTTCACCCAAGCTGAAATTAGATGCCGTATTGCCTCTTCTGATTTCTGGAGGAGGGTGGGATGGGCAATTATATTGGGTAATTATACTGGATATACACTCCATTTATTTGTTGTTTTTTTTTTCTTTTCAATTTGCAGGAAAGCAATCTCCAGGTCAGGCCTCCAGCACTTGGCTCCTGTGCATTCTCTCAACATTGCAGTCACCAATGGACCTGTGAAGGAACCAAGGGCAGCCTTAGAGTGGACTGTAGGTGTTTGGATTTTTGGCAGTTTATTTAAGCAGTCTCTCTGGCTAGTGTGCTCTCCATCCTTAACTCTACATAAGACATTGTGTTGCTATCAGAACTAGTGCTTGTCATTAGGAACATACTTCTATTATGAAATGAAGCACAAGGCAGAGACACAAACTTGCGGATACTTGAGCAGCACAAGACAGAGCTGTTTTAGGTTTTCCAGCTTGTGAACTGTGTGACTGCACTTGCTCACAGCCTTCTTGACAAGATCTGCCATTCAAAGTTGATCTGATTTTTAGCACAGCAGCGTTTTGTACCTCTGCCTGAGGGCCAGAATTTAAGGCTGAAGACTCAAGTGAAGTTGGCTGGGTCTGTAGAGTAGGTAGTAGAAATCTTTGGTAATGATGCTTTGTAGGTATGGGTAGATTTCTTCTGGGCCCAAGCTGGCTTGTAGCCACAGAGAGTATATGTTTCCAGCCCTCTCATCTTACTTCTCTTACTTATGTTTCTGAGTGAGTTCATAAGGGGCCAGTTTAGGACTGTTGAGAATATATTTCAGTGGGAAGGGGCCTACAATGATCATTTAGTCCAACTGCCTGACCACTTCAGGAATGACCAGAAGTTAAAGCATGTTGTTAAAGGCATTGTCTAAATGCCTCTTAAACACTGACAGGCACGGGGCATCGCCCATCTCTTTAGGAAGCCTGTTCCAGTGTTTGACCACCCTCTCTATATAGAAAAGTTTCCTAATGTCAAGTCTGAACCTCCCCTGGCGCAGCTTTGAACCATTCCTGTGCACCTTCCATGTGGTTATGCACTGGTATGTGCTAAGAAGTCAAGCCTTAAGCCAGCAGGTCACCCAAATGTTCAATTTAAAGCAAAGCATACAGTAATTCTTACATTTGGCTATTGATAAAGAACTCAGTACATTGCAGTATCAAGACAATACCCACCCAAGTGGCTTTTAGGTCAAGATAACTTACATTTTGATGAATAAGGCTTGTGTTTCTCTCTGTTCTCTGTATCAAGACTAAATGGCTTTCTACATGGTGTTCTCTTCTTTCAACACCAGCTGTTACATTTGAAGTTTAAGGGGATGAAATTTTACAGGCTGTGCTGCAGGAAGTTGGATTACACAGAATCACAAAGAACACACAGAACGTTAGGGATTGGAAGGGACCTCAAAAGATCATCTAGTCCAATCCCCCTGCCGGAGCAGGAACACCTAGATGAGGTTGCACAGGAAGGCATCCAGGCGGGTTTTGAATGTCTCCAGAGAAGGAGACTCCACAACCTCTCTGGGCAGCCTGTTCCAGTGCTCTGTCACCCTCACTGAGAAGAAGTTTCTTCTCAAATTTAAGTGGAACCTCCTGTGTTCCAGCTTGTGCCCATTACCCCTTGTCCTATCATTGTTTGTCACCGAGAAGAGCCTGGCTCCATCCTCGTGACACTCACCCTTTAAATATTTATAAACATGAATGAGGTCTCCCCTCAGTCTCCTCTTTTGCAGACTAAAGAGACCCAGCTCCCTCAGCCGTTCCTCATAAGGGAGATGCTCCACTCCCTTGATCATCTTTGTAGCCCTACGCTGGACTCTCTCCAGCAGTTCCCTGGAACTAGTTACTTCACTATGATCTTCTACAGATCTGAATTTTAACACAGGGTGTTAAAATGAGTTTGAAAGCTTACACAGAATCCTCTTGGAAGAGCTTTGGAGAATACCTTGATCTTTCCCTCCAGGAAAACTCAGGTCCTGATTCAGCAAGGTATTATTGGGTTGGCCAAAAAGTAATTGCATTTTTTTTAAATAGATGGACACACATGTCTTTAAATGTAACTCTTTTCATTTAAAACCACAAATTCATTCTGTAACTTGACAGCTCACAGTTCAAGCTTGTTTTAGGAAAAGAAAATGCACTATTTCGTTCACAATTATTTATTTAGTGTCAATTTCAAAATGGAAAATCGAAAGGAATATTTTAATCATATTTTGCTGTATTACTTATGAAAAGGAAAAACTGTGCAAGCTCATAAAATGTTAGGTGATATGGATGGTGAAGATGCCTTAAAACTTTGGCAGTGTCAGAATTGGTTTGCTAAATTTTGGTCTGGAGATTGTGATGTTAAAGATGTACCATGCTCAGGAAAGCCAATCGAAATTGATAATGACAAAATGCATTGATTGAATCCAATCAGCATTTAACGATATGAGAGATTGCTGATAATCTTAACATATTGAAATCGAGCATTGAAAACCACTTAAACCAACTTTGATATGTTAGGAACCTCGATATTTGGGTACCACATTTAGCTCAAATAATCTCACTAAGTGTATTGACATCTGCAATTCTTTGGTGAAACATGAAGAAAGCGATCCATTTTTCAAACGTATGATAACAAATAATGAAAATGGATCATCTACAACAACAGTGAATGAAAAAGATCATGGAGCAAGTGTAATGAACCAGCTCAAAGCACTTCAAAAGCAAATATTCACCAAAGGAAGGTTAAACTGTCAGTCTGGTGGAATTTCGAAGGTATTGTGTAATTCAAATTGCTTCCAAGGAACCAAACCATTAATTTGGATGTGTGCTGTCATCACCTGGATAAATTAACTGATGCCATCAAACATAAGTGTCCAGAATTGGTGAATCACATGATGTGTTTCTCCGTGATAATGCTAGAATACATGTACTTTTGGTCCCTTGTCAAAAACTGTTGCAGCTTAGAAGGGATGTGTTATCACATCCACTGTACTTGCCAGACCTGGCACCATCAGACCACCATTTCTTTTGTTCTTTACCAAACATCTTGAATGGTAAAACCTTTACTGCTGATGAGGATATCAAATCATTCTTGGAACTGTTTTTTGTAAAAAAAAGATAAGAACATTTTTGAGCATGGAATCATGAAGTTGTCTGTAAGATGGCAAAAGGTAATTAAAGAAAATGGACTTTTGACTGTTTAATACAGTTTTTGTTTCCCATAAAAAAAAATCACCTTTCATTTATCCAGAAAAAAGCACAAAACTTTCTAGCCAGCCCAATAGAGCACATCTGATTTGAGTCATCAATTCTGTTTAGTAGAAATCTAAAGGACCAGTCACATATGTGAAGGGTTAGGCATAGGCTAAACTAAACACCTTTCAAAACTGTACTTAGCAAACAACATCTGCAGAACTCTAAAACAAGTCATAAACCCCAATTACAACCACAGTGTGCAACCACAATTTATCTTTCTTCAAAGTCAACTGTCTGCTGCTCATTTTATCAGGTGCTTCCTCATGTGATCCCAATACATAAATAATGCAGGACTTGATATAGGTTGAAGAATATTGATTAAATATTGTAAGTTTTAATTGTATGTGTGTTAGGGGGGAGATGTTTTTGCACTTTACTTCTTGTCTTATACTTTAGATCTTTGATTAGTTTCTCAGCTGTTCCAGCCTCTCAGATCAGTGTTGCTGCTTTACTTCACATTTTGATTGGAGAAGGTAGGCAAACCTGTGGCATGTGGGGAAAGGGGCAGGATAGTGAGTGGAAGATGTCTGTGACTGGGAGAAGTCTGGTGAATGTAGAGGAGAAAGGCATTTCTCAAATCTGAGGTGCAGTGTAAGTGAAAGAGATAATAGGGAGGTGATTTGGAGGTGTGAAGAAGCTGAAATGGACCAAATTTTATAATGGGTAGTGATGTCAATAAAAATAAATTTAAGTTTTAAATACTGATGTATAATTCCAGAGATGTATTTGGTAGACTGAAAATATATTTGGATTAAGATGTTTTGGAGGCAGGAGGTCTTGGTATTTAATCACTAGAAGGCAGCATTAATTTGTGCGTGTTGCATCCCCATCTGTGTCATACTGCTCTCTACTGTTTCTAAGGATGATTCTCCAAGGACTCATGATGGGAGATCTTTCCAAAGTCTAAGTGACATGAACATAAGTTGTCACTTGACTTTGCAGCAGAAAGTGTTTCCTCCTTGTTATCTCCACAGTAATAACTGGAAAGAATTCCCTTGGTCGTAGTCTCTATTTTTGAGAACTCCTTGCAGGTGATTTGCCATTATCAGATGATCTTATGAACAGGATACTGATTCAGGGAGTGGGATTTCCATTCCCTGCTCTGCCATTTACCTTGTGAGTGAGCTCAGATGAGTTGCTTTGCCACTCAACACATTAGCCTCTCTGGTTGTAAAATGGAGCTGATGATTCTGATGTCTCTGAAGACCCTTTACATAAGGAACAGTATTGCTTTATTATTGTTGTTACTATCTATCATCCCTGAGGTTTCTTTTTTCTCACATACTTCCAGTTTCATCACATCTGCTACATCTAATTCAAGTTAACCTGTAGCTTTGTGGTCTAACTTAATACTATCTTTTCACAGCAGGGCCATATGTTCCCTGGAGTAGGTATTGTTATAGCCAGAGAGCAATGCAGAATATTCCTTACTAAAAAGGGACCACCTTAACTGCTTATCACTTAACCCTGAGATATGCTTACACATAGCCTCTTCTCCCACCTTCCCCCATTTTAGGCATCACTCCCACAAGTTAAATGATAAAGTAAGCAATTCTAGCCCAGATTCTCAAGTAAGTGTGGGCTGAGCCACCTCATACAGTGCCTGTGTATTGTTATGGATCTAGATCTTTGTATGTTTTCATACTGCCATTTCCCGGGGAAAATAACCACAAGTTTTTGTGCAAAGTCATTCTGTAATTTCCTTTTAAGTATCACCTTCTAGCTCTTGCCTTCTTTGGTGCCTACAAAAATCTTGACAGCCACCTAGGATATTAGTGTGTTGAGCTTCCCACTGGCCAAAATTCTCATTTTATTTGTCCATCATGCATTTGTCTGTTGATGCCAGTTTTTTGCCTTCTCATTAGTAGACATTTATGGTCCATGACTACAAGCCTTAGAACTCTAGTTATGTCCATTAGGAGGCATTTGAAGGTATGCAGCTTCTATTCTTGGAGTTCAATGAAAAAACCTTGAGGCTGATGTGTGCTTTGTGTTCTGTGAATGCACAGAGTTCTCTGGATGCAAGACAAATGTTATTTAGAGAAGAAATATTATAACCTTATACCATAAATTATATTTATTAAACACAGACAAAAATCCTATTGATCTTAACAACAACAGAAAACTAGGCACTTAAGTAGAAGTTGAAAACTGGCATTTGGCAATATGCGATACCATTTGTAGGTTTTACTTTTATGTACTGCTATAAAATTTGTTGGTTGAGAGGGTCTATTCAGTTGCATAGGATATTTTTAACATGTGTGAAAATGTTTTCTTTGTACTTGCTACTAAATATCAGAAGATTGAACAGCTGTGATCTCACTGGGCTTACAGTGACGTAGTGCAGCAGCACACGTGACTGGAGTGGCACAATGGATAGATACAGACTTTTTAGGAAGGACAAGGCCAGGATGGTGAGGAGGGGGAGTTGTCCTTCATATATGAGAGAAGCAAGAATGCTTGAAGCTCTGCTGCAGGATGAATGATGAGCCTGTGAAGATGTTATGGAAGAAGATTAGAGGGCAAACCAACATAGGCAGCATTGTTGTGGGTTTCTGCTACAGATGCCTTGTTCAGGAAGACGTAGAAAGAAGTTGAGGCAACTGGAAGCAGCATCGTGTTTGCAGGTCTCGGTACTTATGTGGACAACATAAGCCATGCTAATATCTGCTGAAGGGACAGCAGGGCACAAGCAATCCAGGAGGTTTCTGGAATGCATTGATGAGAACTTCCTGACACAAGTGATTGAGGAGGTGATGAGGGGAGGTGCTCTGCTAGATCTTATACTTGCAAACAAGGAAGAACTGGTGGGGAATGTGGAAGTCAGGGCAGTCTTGCCTGCAGTAATGGTGATCTCATTAGAGAGATGATCTCATTAGAGTTGATGATGATCTAATGATGATCTCATTAGAGCTCAGGATCCTGGAAGGAGGAAACAAGGCAAACACGGGGACTGTAGCCCTGGACTTCAAGAGAGCAGACTTTGACCTGTTCAAGGAACTGTTTGGAAGAGAAACATGTGATTTGACTTTGAAGAGAAAAGGGCTCCAGGAATACTAGTTGATATTCAAAGATCACCTCCTTAATGCTTGAGAACAGTCCATCCCCACATGCAGTAAGTCAGGCAAAAGCACCAGGAGGCCTGCATGGATGCATGAGGAGCTCCAGACAAAACTCAAATATTAAAAACCAAACAGTAGCAACAAAAAAAAACAACTAAAAAAAAAACCCACCCAAAAAAATATAGAAATCCATGGGACCTGATGAGATGCATGCTATCATTGTAAGGCCAGACTGTTGTCTTTGAAAGTTCATGATGATCAGAGGAGGCTCCTGAGGACTGCAACAAAGCAAATGTTAATCCTGTCTTCAAGAAGGACAAGGAGGATCCAGGGAACTACCTACTGATCAGCCTTACCTTGGTTCCTGGGAAGGTGATGGAGCAAATCCTTCTGGAAGCCATTTCCAAAAATATTCAGGATAAGAAAGTGATTGAAAGTACTCAGCATGGATTTATGAAGGGGAGATCATGCCTGACCAGCCTGACGGCCTTCTACAATGAGATGACAGGCTCAGTAGGTGAAGGGATAGCAATGGCTGTTATGTTGACTTTTGCAAGGCTTTTGACACTATTTCCATAACATCTTTGTAGACAAACTGATGTAGTATGGGCTAGATAAATAGTGAGGTGGCTTATGAGAGGTGTTTATAATCAATGAATGTGACTTTGCGATGAATCTGTTGCATTATATTCTGTGTCTTTTTAGCATTAGTTGGTAGTGCTGTCCACTTACTTTTACGGGCATTAAGTGTTTGTAAGTGCCTAGTGTTATACTACACTTAAGTTAACGAACATGCATGTTAATACACTCATGTTTTCTACATATGATGAAATATTTTCCATCTAGATATATTTCTTTTCCATGTGAATTGTTTTATTTCTGTATCATAATTTCCTAAAAGTTACAGATTTTTTTTTACACTGAAGTATAGTTCCTTTCCAATAGAGTGTCTGCCAGACTGTTTTGTTGAATATTAAGAACTGAATATTCAGTTGAAGAGAGATGTACATTATCAGATGCTCACATGAGGTATGGGTATACCGTTAGTTACATAAGAACATGTAGATGTGCTGGGAGCTTTAGTTCCACTTGAATAGTAGTGATGAGTGCAAGCTCCATGCATAAATGTTGCTGAGATTTTATTTGTGAGGTCCCTTTCAACTTGGTATTCTATGGTTCTGTGATTAAATGTGCTTGGAATCAGTGGTGCTACTTTGCTGTTTCTATTTAATCAAGGTTTGAGAACTAATATTGTTTCCAGAGAGATCTAAAGAGAAAAAAAAGAGATCCGTTATATTTCAAAATGGTGGTCATCTCTATTTGTGTTTTTCAGTGGTATAGAGGATGCAGGGAAGTTGCAGAAGGTGCCCTTCTTGAAAATAGGTATTTTTTCCCATTTCTGCCAAAAAGGACTGAAGTTAAGCTGTTATCAGCCAAAATAATGGTTCATGAGAGCATAGGAAATCATTATTTTAGTTGATAGCATCTGAACATTGTTCCTTCATGAAGACAAGTGTTGTTATTCTGCTTCTTCATACAGATGATCTTCCAGATGATGGTAACAACAGTCTCAAAAACTCAGCAGAGAATACAGAATGGGCAACTAATGCAGAGATGTTGAAAAGCATGGTGGGAGACAGGAGAATGGCAGAAAATGCTAGAGAATTTGGTGAACCTAGACCTAAAAGTTGAACATCCAAAACCAGTTCTGAAAGTTGAAGCCTACATATCTTCAAGTTTTTTGAAGTAGTGATGTAGTACCATATCACTGTGATATTTCCTTTTATGTCCATCTGTTATATTTGTAATAATTAAAGAAAAGGTGACTTCTACATGAAGATTATTTCCAAATTAAAATATGCTAAGGTGGAGTTAAATTTGAGAATATATATCAACAAAAACATTTGAGACGTTGCTATTGTTTGCACCATGGACATCACAAACTCTGGAATTTCAGAATTAAGGATAAAACACAAGCCAAATATGAGAGAGAGAGAACTGAGAAAAAGACATCCAAACAACTTTGTTTCTGCTCAATAGTAACCTCAAAGAAAACTGCTAAAGCTAATATTTTTTGCTTACAAATATGTTTAATTAAATTTAGATTAATGAACACTAGTTTTACACTAATCGTGAGTTTATCATCCAAATGTTTATTTGTAAGAAGTTTCATCTCTCTCTGGAGTGTTAACAAAATGGAAAATTTCTTAATGTCTTATTTTAGAAATCCATCTTACATAATTTTTTGCAGAATGCCAGTCATGACAGGAGTGGAGGAGAGCTCCATTCCTCCCATTACAATTGGGGCTATAACTCATTTGAACTAGAAATTTGGGCTGACTGATGTATTTTTTTGTCTGAATATCCATGACTGCTTGACATGGCAATTTAAATTACCCAGGTTCATCTGCATTGCTTTTGAAACCACGCTAACTGCAGCTTGAAGAACAGTGAGGTATGGAGATACTTAAGGGCTTTAGAAAACTGGTAGCCCTTGATCTGTCATTTAACCATGCTGGGACACTTAAAATAAGAAACCTAGTTGAATTTATGAAGTGTGCACAGCAAGTTTGGATCATGTACATGTAATTATATTGTTCTCAAACTCCTAGTCCTTGAATTCCTGTTTCACTTCAGGGAGGATTGTGTGTGGTTTTTGTTTCAAACGCAAGAAATATTTGCTATACTGAAATTATTTTTGTTTGCTATTAAGGTGGTAATGGATCAGGAACAATCAAATGGGAGGTCTCCATCTGGGAGAGCATATTGAGTTCGTGTGTCCCCTGTGAGGCAGGCTGCATCTGCCAGGAAAGCACTGCTGCCTCCGCTCCAATGAGCAGGGGCTCTTTCTCTTCACAGGACACCGAGTTCATGCACATGCAAGGGCTGCAAAGCCAGACAAGGAAACAGAGTTCCCAATTCTCTTTTTAACTGCTGAATACTAGACCATTGTCATTGCTGGTTTATCCATAATGACAGACAGAATCCCCTTTCTACATAGCAGGTCAAAGCAAATCACATCAGCCTAAAAGCATGATTTGACAAATTAGCTAAGCTGCTCTTAAACACTGAGTTGGTACTAAAAGCATTGGTCCCACTTGAACCCAGTTTTGATCCACCTGTCATTATGTCAGTTCCAGCAGTTATGTGGTCACAAGGTGAGTAATTTTGTCTAACTGATTTGGTAAATAGAAGTTATCTATCTTTTACCATCAGTTGAACTGATGCCACTAGATCTGGCATGAGAAGAATGGCAAGAGCATGAGACTGGGGTCGAATGGGTCAGAGACAGAAAGCGGATGACTACCTCTTAAGCAGCCATTTACTCTTAAAGCCAACATAAAGACATCAAGTGCGAAACAAACCAAACTGGCAGATTATTTATGAAAAGGTTGCTGAACTCAAAACTGTTGTGGAAAAATATCTTTATCAAAATAGTCAAGTGATGACGTAGCCTTTACTGTGCTTTAGTTTTGTGTTTTAAACAGGACCTTATAATGGAGGTGGTCCCAGTGACCTCTGTCAGCTTATATGTTGGTGGATGGAGTACCCATTTGTCCAGCACTTTGTGGAATACTGCCTGTAAATTTTGAAATAGAAAATACTGATTTTCTGAAGTAAAAATTCTTCATAGAGAATATATTGACTGTTTTAAAAATTTCCTATTAGAATTGAATGAAAAATTTGGCTTGGAAAAGGTCAAAGCATTTTCCGTTGATTATATCATCTTGATTTTTCATAATTGGCAACAGAATGTCTCATATAAATGACATTTCCCCGTAAAATTTAAAACAGTGAAGTTCAAGTAATTCCCTTTGATCTTATTGAGGCAAACGAATCGACAGGCAAAGCTTTTTGAGGGATGGATTTCATCTTGGGAAGTCTCAGGTCTTTGCTCTGATTCAGGATGAAAGAAGATTTTTCAAATGTCAGTTTGTGGGAATTGAAATTGTGTGTTTTCACAAACTGCGCTGTGAAATTGTTTGTGGCAGTAGGTATTTGGAGGTGTGCCACTTATACCAGATAAGATTATTTACATTTTTGTTATCTAGTCTTGTCAGACTATCATAGCATGAACTACAAAGGTCATCCTTGTAGACTACATACTGATTTTTATTTTTTTTTTAACACTGTGATGTAAAGCTGGACATGTGAATCTATGACACAGTTTGGAACAATAGAGAGCAAACTCAGTCTAAACTAGGTTTTAGAAATAGGCCACTTTATCTTTAGAAATCCTGGATAGTGAGTTATGTGGACATGGTCTGAATGAAGGGGTGTTTAATCTATTTTTTAATGTAATTTTGTTTCTTCATTAAAAACTATGTCCCAGGAGCTGTGTGCTTTCTTACTTAGCTTTCACAGTTGATCCTTCCTAAACATCTTTAATAATCTATAAAATTTAGCTCTGGATTATAATGTTGAATTTCCACTGTTTTGTCAGCAGAGAATGTGCTCAGATCAAACAGTTTTGATGAGCTCTTATACTCCTGTTTTGGTCTTCTCTGGCTCCTCATGAACTAGACAAGAAGTTAATATGTTGGGCAATATCGTGAGCATAGTAATTTCATTAGTATGATGTGACTAGAGTTGTATGAAGTGCTGTAGAATTGGTATAGTTTTTGCCAGAGAAAATTGCTTTAATATAAGGATAAACTTGAAGAGAAAGAATTTACAATCTGAATAAGGCTTGAAGAATTTCTTAAACTAGTTCAAATCCTTAAAAGCTATTTTGCGTTATGAAAGTGCTGAAAAGCCTCATCTAAACTATTGTGCACTAAACTGTGCAGTTTAGGAAAAACTCTGTCCCAGGGAGTCTACAGTTGAGGTGGACAATGGAAAGGATGAGAAGAAATGGAAGTACAGAACAGTGTGCCACTGAAGATTTATCAGGGTGCAATGGCAGTAGACTGGAATCCAAGTCTCTCTCTTATCCAGCCCCTTGTGCTGAGGGATAATAATGAGTCTGACATTAATAGAAACATTTCTGATGAAGTTAGAAGACCTGTGGACAGGTAGACCTCTCACCAGAAAAAAAACCCTATGTTGTTCTCTTTGTTTATTTAAAGTGAGTACCATAGCTGTGGTAGGAAGCACATACAGACTTGCATAGCTCTTGGCTGTTGTGGACACACTCATACTCCAGAAGGCAAAGGAGTTGCCACTTCTGCTTCTCTGAATTACCAAAGAATTCTACATGGCAAAAGAAGCTTTGTCATTTCATCACTTTGAAGCTGTCAGTGATATTTTAAATAAATTATTTTAACCAAGATGGCTATTTCAGAGCATCCTGCTGTTGGACGCCATCTGTTTGGTAAGCGTCATCATTTGTGACTTCTGCAGTGTGGGAACCAAATGTCAAAGACTGTCAAAGCGTTTTCCAGCATGCTCTAATTCTGGCTGAAAAGAAATCCTGTGTATTCACTTTGGTCAAGTAGTATACAGTAGACTTTTTAGGCTTTTTAGTCAAGCTAGGATTACAGTCAAGTGAAAACTAGTCATTCTACAACCAGATTTCCTCAGAACAAGAATCTTTATAGCATTAAGATACAGATTTGGTCAGATGATGCTGGCAAATAAAAATCAGATGTTACCCTGTTAATCACTACTAATTGTCAGCGTGCTAGGTAGATTTTATTTTTTTGAAAGTGTTCTTAGTTGAATGTATCATTCTTTCAGGTATAAATTGAAGTGGTCTCTCCTGGCCACTTAATGTTTTGTTGATGTTTTCATAAACATACAGTGTTGATCCAGCCATTTTAAAGAAAGCATTTTTCAGTGTCTAAACTATCCTGTCATCGTAAAGCTATAGTCAGTATGTAATTTTGCACTTCTGGGCCCAGTTATCAAATTTTTAGGCTTCGCCAATTAAAAGTTCAGCAGTCATGCTTTTGTTTT
Source organism: Mesitornis unicolor (assembly GCF_000695765.1). Classification (NCBI taxonomy): domain Eukaryota; kingdom Metazoa; phylum Chordata; class Aves; order Mesitornithiformes; family Mesitornithidae; genus Mesitornis; species Mesitornis unicolor. The sequence continues at coordinate 28,067 of NW_010168536.1, forward strand.
GTCTCTTGAATTTGTTTCTTTAAAATTTTGTATGCACCTCATGTTTATGAAATCTAGAGTCTCAGTTAAACTATGCAGCATGTAAGAAGAACATGGGTAAAGTTTCACTGAACTTTACACAAAAATACTTTTGGTTCTGATTGGTGACACATCATTCATCGTCTCATCAGCATCCTTTAGGCAGGGGTGGTCAGCCAACGTAATGTTGTTATGACACTGTGCTGTAGAAAAACAAAACAACATGTGGTTGTTTGGTTTTGGGTTTTTTTTCTTTTTCTAAATCTGTGGTGAAAATCAAATCTCTTTTTTTTTTGTCTATACTGAGGTGGCTGAATTTCACAAACCAGATTAACAATCATATTTTCTTAGGAAAATGCTGTGAACGGAGAGCATCTGTGGCTGGAGACAAATGTTTCTGGGGACCTCTGCTACCTGGGAGAGGAAAGCTGCCAAGTCAAATTCTCAGTGAGTTATTTTCAGACTTACTTCTCTCTTTCTGAGGTAGCAAGCTTGACTTCTGACTGATACAATGTGGGAGGTTGAATTGTTTGCTGTTGCTGTTGCTGCTTGTGTTCCAGGAGAAGGAATGCAAAAGGGGCAAAAGGCTGCTGGTTAAATACCTCAGGGCTTTTTTCCCAAGCAATAAAAAATTTTGAGTGACCCCGGTTATTTACATAGTGAGAATGGATGTAATGAGTAACTTTATTAACATGGTAAGGGAAAAAAGGTTAGAATATTGAGATATTTCAGATATGTTCAAAGAAAGTAGCCTATTTTATTTATATACTCAAATATATAGGCTGGGTTGATGGGCTGAGGCCAACTGTATGAGATTCAAGAAAGCCAAGTGCCAGGTCCTGTACTTGAGTCACAACAACCCTGTGCAACACTAAAGGACTGGGGAAGGGTGGCTGGAAAGCTGACTGTCAGAAGAAGACCTGGGGTGCTGGTTGACAGCCGACTGAACAGGAGCCAACAGTGCGCCCAGGCAGCCAAGAAGGCCAACAGCATCCTGGTCTATATCAGAAATAGTGTGGCCATCAGGAGCAGGGAAGTGATTTTGCCTCTGTACTCAGCACTGGTGAGGTCACATGTCGAATACTGTGTTCAGTTTTGGGTCCCTCACTACAAGAAGGACATTGAAGCACTGGAGCATGTCCAGAGAAGGGCAGCAAAGCTGGTGAAGGATCTAGACCACAAGTTTTATGGGGAGCAGCTGAGGGAACTGGGGTTCAGTCTGGAGAAAAGAAGGCTCAGGGGAGACTTTATGGCTTTACAACTACCTGAAGGGTTGTAGCAAGGTGGTGGTTGATCTCTTCTCCCAAGTAATAAGCAATAGGATGAGAGGAAATGGCCTCAAGTTGCACCAGGGGAGGTTTAGATTGGATATTAGGAAAAATTTATTCAGTGAAAGGTTTTTCTAACATTGAAACAGGCTGCCTAGGGTGGAGTCACCATCCCTGGAGGTATTCAGAAGATGTGTAGATGGGATTCTTAGGGGCATGGTTTAGTGGTGGACTTGACAGCATTCGGTTAACGGTTGGACTCAAAAGTCCTTTCCAACTGAAATGAATCTGTGATTCTGTATCAGTTGCCGGGGTCTCTGAGAGTAGGATCTAATCAAATTTTTGTGAATTTAATCACTGCAAGGATTTGAACTTAATTTTCCAAACTCTTGAATGCACTCACAAGCAGTGAGTGCACTCGTATTTGAGTGTTTGCCTTCTCCTATTTGAGAATGTTCGACATTTGCCTTTTCCTACTGAAGTTTTTTCTGCTCTGTACTAAAAAGTTTAATCAGACTGATCTCTAACCCCATGTGTGTCTCTTCTTTGACTGGGGAGTCCCTGTTATATTTCCAGTCTGCTTCAGCAACTCTTCACCTAGTATTTCAGTGAAACTTCTTCAGCAGAAGAGAAGGGGAAAAAACGCTAACCCACCCAACCCTATTGTCTTGGTATTTAGGAAACCTGGTGAGAGAGTGGGAATCTTGTGTTGAAGCCCTTGCTTTGACTGCAAAATGTAAGGGGAGTCTGTCTTCTCTGAAGTGCTTGTAGAATACAGTCTGTGACGCTTTCCAGTACATAGTTTTGATTTTATTAAAACAAACCAAACCAAAAACAAACAAACAAACCACAAAACACAAAACAACAACAACAATCCCAAAAAAACCCCAAACACAAAAACACAACCCAAACCTCAGATAATTTCATCTGAATTGAAGTATTTTGATTCACTAATCACCTTCAGTTTTTTGGGTACCCAAATTCCTAGTGCTTTCTATAGCTTCAATTTCATATTCATCCATCCTAACTTCTAACTTGATTACTTTATGGCATATAATGTAAAGGCCAAGCCTGGGAAGTCTGTGCCTGCTTACAAAGAGTACTGAAACAAAGTCCCAACAGTAACAGAGCTGATTATAGGGTAATATTCAACAGAACTGTCACTGTGTTTTTCCTATATTTATACTAGTCCTGAGGCACTGGGGTTTGGCAAAAGCTGGAGATAGGATTTGTTTGTCTGAGTCGACCTTTTGTCTGACCCAGTATGACTATTATTAGGATTTTAATAGAAGTTTGCCTTTCTAAAACTAAGTAAATACTTCATGAAAGTAGCTTGTTGAAAGTAACATGGAAGTTTAATAATATGTTGCATATGATTTGCAAGGCTGTGTCTTAGCTTTAGAAGTGTATCTCTCTAGGAGTTGGAAGGACTGTTGCAGTAGATGGTGAATTAGACCCACTGACTTACACTTCTGTCTGAGAAAGTTGGGAGGCATTGACATGGTGACATGCTTTTCCAGGCAATAGACCTGGAGATGTTGAGTTGCGTTTAGGGAGCAGCAGAGTTTAAAGCTGATCAGTTCTTAATTGCCTGGCCTTTGCTTGATCTGATGAGAGTACTTTTAGGTACCAGTGTATTGGTTCCCTTTGGAGAAAGTGCTATCTGTGTTTATAACAAGTTGCAATGTTTTCATTGACTAGGGATGGAAATGGAAATCCAGTTAATTTTACTTGTGGTTAGTTTAACCTGCTCTATGTAAAGGCTAATGATTTTCCAGTTTGAATCTTTTGAGGACAATGATTCTCTTTCTATGCCTGTCCTGGTTTTCCTTTGACTTAGCTCTTTTACATGGGGACTAGTTAAGATAAAATGTTTTCGATGGACAAGTGGTGAGAAATAATTAAGCTGTAGCTACACAGACTTATGATCTCTGGAATATGGAGCTGACATTTCATGATAAATCAAAGAATTAGAAGTAATGGAAAACAGAGTCTGAACTTTTACTAGCCTCTCTCTATAAATGGTTGTAACTACTACTTGCAGTGCCACAAAAGCATTCAAAAATCATGAGAATGACTTAAAAAGCAAGATATTAAAAAAATAACTGTTCATAAGGTGTTACCTTTACTTTTTGCAGTCTTTCATCTTAGGGATCGATTCTTTTATATTGTTCCACTCTTCTTGGTAAACAGAGACTAAAAACATACTTAAAGTTAACAAGTCACAAAACACATAAAAGCTTAGTCTGTTATACAATGTCATGATTCTTCAGGTGAAACATTAGGATGACACTCCACATACATGTGAACATGCACAGTTAGGGTATATCTAGATAATTATGAGACTCAGTAAAATTACAATAATTATTCTATAATGTGCACCAAAGCTGTGCTCCCTGTTTCTTCTCGAGTTTATTTAAAATATATTGAAAATTCTAATGAAATAATTTATCAGACATTTAAATGAACATGAATAACCTCAATGTAAAAATCTGAGGCAAATCAGTCTCAATTTACCCTGTGTTTATATATTTTCTGTCCCTCAAGCACAGGCCTATAAGTTAAACGTCTATGAAAATTAATTCCACCTGGTTTATTAAATTGAGTATATGCATGAAAAAAGTAAATATATCCTCTTTTCTGGATGCATTCTCTTGCCTTTGATATGCTTTGGCCCAGGGGATTCAATGGAAATTGTTTTAAAAGCCCTACAGAAATTAATAAAACCAACCAGTGTAATTCGGCTGAGAATTTTATCCCTTGTCTAACATTTCATAAGTATTTAACAACATTCTGTGAGAAGATTATCCTTCTCTGCTAAATGACCTAAGTATTTTTCTGCAAGGCAATGGTCAGGCACATCAAATTAAATATTATATGATAAGCATGAAATGACAGTCTTCTGAACTGGTCTGAATTGTCTGATTTGCATGTATGGTTTTTCTCCTCTTGTCACTGGCTCTGCTCATCCTCTTCGTAGACTGCTCCTTTTTAGAGTGATGATCTACACTGTAAGAGCCCCACTTGCTACCTAAAGGGAGCCTTTTACTTCTGGTTCACAAGCTGGAGTACTGTGGCTCTGTCTTTCATGAAGGCTGATTCTTAACTGGAAGAGCTTCAGACCTTTTTCAATATACAAAACGATTGAGAGCATGAAGAGAGGCAAAAATATGTTGCATAAGGAGAGAAATATCTCCTGTTTCACAGCTAATTTTTTCTTTCTGGGAATAGCACACCTCCATGCGTGCCCGTCTCCCTTTCCTCTTGCAGAAATCTGCTCTGCGGAGGAAGTGTGCTGCCTGCAAGATCGTGGTCCACAATGCGTGCATGGAGCAGCTAGAGAAGGTGAGACATTGCCATCTTCTGGAGCCTAACGCGGACTACACTCATTTAATTCTTTCACTGAGGTTTCAGTCTGGAAAACACTGTTAGCCAAAGTAGGTTCTTATAGCTGTTTTGACAATATATTTGTTTAAAAGTTGACTTAAAATTCACAGAATCACAGAATCACAGAATGTTAGGGACTGGAAGGGACCTCAAAAGATCATCTAGTCCAATCCCCCTGCTGGAGCAGGAACGCCTAGATGAGGTTGCACAGGAAGGCGTCCAGGCGGGTTTTGAATGTCTCCAGAGAAGGAGACTCCACAACCTCTCTGGGCAGCCTGTTCCAGTGCTCTGTCACCCTCACTGAGAAGAAGTTTCTTCTCAAATTTAAGTGGAACCTCCTGTGTTCCAGCTTGTGCCCATTACCTCTTGTCCTATCATTGTTTGTCACCGAGAAGAGCCTGGCTCCATCCTCGTGACACTCACCCTTTAAATATTTATAAACATGAATGAGGTCTCCCCTCAGTCTCCTCTTCTGCAAACTAAAGAGACCCAGCTCCCTCAGCCGCTCCTCATAAGGGAGATGCTCCACTCCCTTGATCATCTTTGTAGCCCTTCCAGCTTATTTTAAAAAATTTATTTCTTCAAACCTTGTGAGTCATTAAAAAAACCACCAAAAAAACTCTCAGAATGCTTTCACAATTTTTATGATTAAAAAATAATTTCCCTCTACTTCTAGATTGAAAACTGAAGCTAGAAAATGCAGTATCCTTTCATGCGCAAAATTGGCTTTTCAAAATTCTTCAACTAAACCCAGCACAATTCATTTTATGACAGATATATTTGTTGTGAGCAATACAGCGTAAGATGTTACTATGAACATTTTTCACTGTGTTTACTAGACTGTACTGTTTTGTCATCAGAATCTCAGAAATTAAGTTCTTGTTTTTAAAATGGAAAACATCAAACCTGTTCTTTATAGCACCATTATTTCTGTGAGCATCTGTCCTGCTTCTTGGTTTCTTCAACGAGCTCTCCTTACCCCCAAGTGCCTATAGGATATCTAAGATTTATCACTCGGTTCTCTTCCCATCAGTGATTCTTCTTCATTGTGCTTCATTATGTTAATGTGTTGACAAAATTTCCCCCCACTGTTTTTCTTTTTTGGTAGGATATGCGTAAAGAAACGAAAGTGGGAATTTTCCCATTGATTTCATTAGAGCTTCATTTTCACTCTTATGTGTTTTGCAATGTTGCTCTCCATAAGAGAAGTTGATGCATAACAAATTTATAGCAGCAACCCTTTGGAAAGTGTTTTTCCTTTCCAAGTATTTGGACTTGTGTTGACAAATGTCACAGTGATTGCCATAATACCAAGTTGGAGAGGTACCATTTCCACCCCCGATGCTCTTACCCACTGTGAAATTAGCATTTGCACACACTTTAGCACAAAATGTTACCAGTGAATTTTTCATGACTTCCTTCATCAGCAGCAGTGCTGACTCCTCATAGCCCAGTGAGCTGGTGGCATTGCCAGCCGGAGCAAATGAGCACTTAATAAAACCCATTCTGTTGGGCTTGTTTATGCCATTCTGGCAACCATGAAATTTACCTCTTGGCAGAGGGTTGTTATAAAGTCTGCATCTCTCTTTAAACACTATGGAGTTTAAAACTGGTACATAATTCTTTTGCTTGGGCCTTTCTGAAAAAGCTGTAACTTGTGAGTAGAATGGGGGTCTTTCCAGCCTGCCACGACTCAACAGTGAAACAGCGAATTGCAATTCCAGGTGAGGAGCAATGGAGGAAGACTAATATTGCTGTGGCTTTTATTTCTTAAGTATTTTTTTCCCATCTCCCTGTCCCTTGAGCTATTATTTCAAAGACTGTTGTTAAAGGAGGGAGGAACTTATTTCTATGGGAAAGGTTGTATTTGAATTTGGGGAAACTCAATCATTCTGCCTTCATGACTAAAACATAAGTGTGCGGTATCCTTAAGCATTTGATTTATTGAACACTAGTCAGCTTAAGCTTGAATCTGTTGCAGTTAGTATATGCTTACCTCATATATCCTTTGGCCTTTTCCCATGCCTCTCTTTTCAGTATATTTTTTCCTTTCTATGCCCTCTCTGTCCTTATTTCTATTGATTTTTCTTTTCTAAAAGATTTTGGGTTTTTCTTGTAGGACTCCCTTGTTTGTTAAATGCTTTTTCTCTTCACTTTCCTAAAAATGTTTTCTGTTTATGGATGCTACTGTTGTCCTCTTTCTCTTTCCTCTCCCTTTTGAAGGAGGCAACACCGCTGCATGAAGCAGTACAATGCTCCCCAAGTGGTCTGTGTTTGGGGAGGTGACTAAAAGCAGTCTGATCTAAGCAAAAGGTAGAAGTTTAGGGTAATTTCCTCAATTCTTCATGTGAAGGAAGATTTCCCCATAGATTTTGTATATGAAAACTTAGAGCTGGAATGTGCAAAAAGTTCTTACAGATTTAGATTTCAAGCTCTTGTTAACTTTTGAGACGTCAGCTTCAAGTATGCTTTGGTTGCAAATGATCTTCAGAAAAAAAATAGATGAAGCAGTTTCCTTCTAGGCAAGGAGGAGACAATTTAAATAGTTGTACTGAGCAGGCAATAATGGAACTAGCGAAGATGAGGGCTGTGTAGAAATCTAGCAAGAAGAATTATTATGGCATATGAGAAGAGATTTTCTGGTATCCAGGTAAGTTACTTTGTTCAGCTAGCAAAGCTGATATTTTAATAGATAATAAATATTTTGGAAGTCTGGCCCAGATCAACATATTGAAATAAATTCTCTTTCGGCTCACTTTCAGTTCTAACAGCTTTATTTTAATGCTAGATTAATTTTCGCTGCAAACCGACTTTCCGAGAAGGAGGCTCCAGATCTCCAAGAGAAGTAAGTAATGGACAAATTACAATTGCTTTTCATTTTATTTGTGTGCTGATTCACATGGTGTGGAGCTGCAGCAGTGCTTTTAGATTCAGAGTAGTCTTAGACATAGTATTGGTTCCCTGTGGGACATGTTCTCCTCCCCAGAATAAATGTGAAATGGATTCTAGCTGAAGCACTCCATTACTTACACTGACAGAAACCCTTTCATCTTTCTGTTGTCTCTTTTTTCCATTCATTCAGCTAGTCTGTCTTTTTTTTTCTGGGTGGTAGCATTTATTTTTTTTCTTCCTGACTTCTGAACAAATATTTTTTTATTTTCTCTGCTTCCCTTTTCTTCCAATTGCATTTCCCATTTTTTTAGAAGTAACTGTAGTGTCCTAAGATTTTTGTTAGTAAAAAAAAAAAAATAAAATAAAAAAATCAAACATTCAAGACCTGTATGGTTTTGAGAAAACACTGCTTCAATGACTGTTCCCTCCTCCCTTCTTTCGCTTTTCCTGCATTGACTTGGGATTTTGGGGGTATTAAGGCTCTATTTCCAAGCAGGATGGAGCAGGGCCCTTGTCCCGGCCCTAAACCACAACTGCCCTGCATTGTGGCTGAACACAGCAGTGTTTGGGCATGTCTGTGCTCTGTATTTAGGTGATGATTTTCTCTGCATCACATAATGAACTTTCTTCCTTTTGTAGAAGAGTGCTGAGAGGTAGTTCTAGACATATTTCAATATGGTTAAAGAACACTATCTTGTCCTTATTCCTACTGCAGTTTTGGTTGTGTCTGGGGTTCCCATGGGGACGGCTGCATTTTGCTCCAGAAATGGTTGCATTGGCTGAAGAGACCTTTTATTTGTCTGTAAACTAGTTTTACACAGATGGTACCTTTGAATGCAAGCTGTCATTGCTTCTTACAATGTATTTTTTTTGTCCTTCATTTGCAGAACTTTGTCCGACACCACTGGGTGCACAGGCGGAGGCAGGAAGGGAAATGTAAGCAGTGTGGAAAGGTAAGATTTTTTCCGTGCAGCACAAGCAGGATGCTGGACATTTAGGGATTCAGTGTAGTCAGTAGGTCCTTCTAGTCACTGAAATTTTTCTGTCTTAAACACTTGGTCTTTCTTAAGGGCTGATGACAAACCTGATGCATTGAGTGGTATCAGCCCTGATTCACATGTGGGAAGAGAAAAGGCAGCTGCATCTGCAGGAATGAGTACATTGCGTGTCCTGAGACGTAGTGCTGCACTGGCTGATGAAAATGAGGAGGAGGAAGGCTCTGGCTCCTTGAGCTTCCTTCTTCATTAAGCTAACCCTGTGCTGATATGGCATTTTTGTACTGCTGTCCCCTGTGCCAAACTTGTGGTGGCCTATTTTTCTAGCTTCTGGAAAAAGAAAGACTCTTGCTTTCTTTCTGCCCTGGCAGACTCTAAGATTTGTGAGACTGTTTCATATTTATTCTGCTGCGTAGATTGTAAAAGTTTATTTCTAAAAAGCTATAAAATAAGTACCTTAGCTACTGAAGACCTTTCTTCTGACATATTATGAACCCCTGAAATCTGTTGATATTTAAAAATTAAATTAACACAAGGGATTAATGTCCTTTCTCTAGCACTAATTATGCTTTTTCCTCCCTCTTAACATCAACTAGTAAGAAAGACTGTGTCTCATCTCCATGGTACAGCACTTAAGTCAGGGGAAAATCAGATTTGTATCTGGATACTGATGTAGATCACCAGCTACCAGCTGCAACAAGACATGTAATTAAAATATGATGCCTTTTTATAGCAAGTAGTGTATGAGCAGTGCAGCAGGGCACTTCACATGCAGTGTTCTTATGGTATGATTCTGCAGTGATACTGCCTTCTTCCTAGGCCAATTTGGCCTAGATCTTCCCTAGAGATACTGGGAGTTGATTTTTGCAGTGGGACTACTTGCTGCCTATCATATCAAAACCTGTGCTGGGTACATTCACGTGGCCAAAGTGACCAGTCCATCCTAACATTCCTGTCAGTCCTGAAGTTCAGAGGAAATCACAGTTTTCCCCTTAAATAAGAATTGTATTGTAGTACAGTTTTTCTGTGTCAAGAAACAGAAAAGATTAGGGGAAAATGATAACAAGAAAAAAAAATCCCATTATATTTGTTGGGCAAACAGTCTCCTATTTCAGCACAATACTTGTCTGACTCATGCTCCGCTGTTACATTTCTTATACCTCCATGAGAACCATCTTTTATATTCTCTTGTCATGCAAGAAAAAGGGAACTATCATTGAAATGGAACTGCAGTAAATTTAAAGCAATTAAAGAACCTATTATTCATGGAATACCTAATGATTCTGGTAGATCTCACTGTTGTGTAATATTAGTCTTATTCTGTGGCTGGATTTGGATAGTTAAATACTTTAATGATCACTAATAATAATTTGAGTAAGGAAAGTAGGTATATCCTAAATGTTTATTTCTATCTCATGCTTCACATCATAAGCCAGTGAAAAGGAATTAATGCTCCCCAACATCCTTAGCATGGCTTTATATTTTATGTGCCTTCTGTGCCACGGCTGATCCTTCCTAAGAGCTGGAGAACAGAGGTCTGTGTCAGTGTTTCACCTTAGATCAGAAGTGCAGTTTGAAGGAATTTTCCTGATTGTCATTACTTTCCATGGTTCACACATGAAGCAGTCTTGCAGCAAATGAACTGAATTCCTTTTAGACTAAACTTACATGAAAGGAACTGTTCTAACACTCTGCAGCTACTAATGGACACTCGGTCCACAGGGCCATGCTACAGCTAGTCCAAAGTAAAAGTCTCTGAACATCCTTGTGTATTGTGTCCTCAGTACCAGCGGAGTCTGTACTCCCACTCGTACATGTTACTTGCTAATGCAGTTACAGCTTATACTTCTAGGCTTCAGTTCTCTTTGCCTCCCCAGGCATGATTTTACTGCTGTACTGCAAAAGTACTATATGCAGAAATCAGTGCCAGGGAAGAGGACCTGGAAAGTCTTTCTCAAAATCTTACGGAGTGCAGTGGAACAAAATGGTCTATTTCTGTCTACTTTCTGTGACAGTTCCCCTCTTTTTGGATCTGGAGACTGTAATAAAAGGATGACCGTATCTCTTAAGGCAAAGTACCTTTGAGCCCAGTAGTCAACAGTGGCTTATTACGGAAAAGTGTAAGACAGGGCAGGTGTCTAGTGTTGCATCCCCAAAACAGTCTCCTGACTTTGAAGCATTTCTGTCACATGAATTTCCAGGAGTGATGACTTTATATTTAACTGCTTACAATAATTTTCTCTCCTGTGATGTTTAGTTGCTTTTTGAATTTCATGTAAACTTGTAGCATTTGCAACATCCTTTAGCAAGGAATTTCCAAACTTAACTACATACTGTGAGAAGAACCACATTTTAATTTTCAAACCTGTCACTAATGTTTTCTAATGCTTCATATCTCTTGTGTAGGAAGAGATGGTAAATAAATGCTTCCAAACCACATTCTCTACACCATACACTATGTTCAAGAATTAGTTTCTTTCTCTTGCAGAGTGGAAAATAGAGAGTTTTGTAGCTTTTAGCTGCTATTTAGCTGTTTGTTACCTGGGATCATCAGAGAAATTGGGATTTTTTTTCCTTTTTTTTCTTGACATAATATAAATATGTTCAGACCATGTGGCTCAGCATCCAGTCCATGACTGTGCTGTAATAGAAGCTTAAGGATGAAAGCAGAGTGATCCCTTCTTCATCTATCTCTAGTAACCAGTGACTTAGAGAGTTTCTGAGACTGAGAATGCATCTGGACCATCACACTAAACAGTCATTTTATTTCTTTTTTTACTTTCTGTGGTGTCCAAAGCAGCGTGTCCACTATATGCATGCAGTATGGAGCTACAGGGTCAGTCTCTTTGTTACTCATCCCTTTAAAGGCCTGTGGATAGATGAATAGCTGTCTATTTCTCTGCATATAATAGTAGGTTTGAAATTTCTAGTAGCTGAAAGGCAATTCTCATTCTTATTTTAGCAGAGATCACCATCCAAGTGCTTCTATTGGTGTGTGTATCTGAATCGTATTTAAACCCGGTTCTCCTACAGTAATGTTGTATTGGAATGTTTCTGAGAGCATTAGAAAGAGAATAAATATAATAAGAAAACGTGCTAAAATTAAAATAGTTTTAGTCCTAACACTGACATGAAAATATTCTTTAACGATGAAGTTGAGAATATAACCAAAACATGTTGGAGCTAGTAATACCAATATGCTGTGTTTGTGTGCATGTGTCTCTACACTAATGCGGACTTTGATCCCAATTATTTAGACAGATCGTAATCACCAATGCAAGTTGGGGGTTCAGGTGCTCTTTTCCTCCTCTGGTATGCACAACTGTTTATTTCCACAGAAGCAGCTCACAGCATGGGATTTCGTGTGTTGTGCAGGAGTTGCAGTGTCGTGCAGTGAGTCAGGGCTGATCAGGTGCTGTTAGGCTAATATTCTCACAGAGGTGAAATTTTCTATCCTAAAAATCTCTAAATCTGTGCAGAAGACCTGCTTGCATGACCCAGGAACAAGTTAGCTGGATTTTACTTGTCCTTCTCATTGAGGGAAGGCAGAAGAGATGATTTCTGGTGGATAAGGGGGGGCTCCAGCGTTTCAACGTGATAGTCCTCATCAAATCTCACTGTGACCTGCAGTACATCACTTTATTCCGTCAGTTCCTTTATTTGTAAAGCTAGCTTTCGAATAACTGCTGTCTTACCTCAAATATGTATCCTTAGGAAGAATTAGCTCACATTTGTAAAGCAATTGGAGCTAGAAAAGTGGTGTTTTATTGCTACTTACCATTAATATGTTTTTATTGCTCTATCATTTTCTCTAATGATTTCCTCAAAGCCAAATGTCTTACTGAAGAAATGAAAAATGATCCATCCAGAACCAGACAAGCTGCTCAGTCCATATGTTTAAAATACACCCGATGGGCTGTAGAATTAATGTACTGAATGCTTGGTTTTATTAGTGGAAGTTTTGGGAGAGGAGAATTTCTCCCCTGCTTGTTACAAAGTAGAATAAACCAAAACATTTTGTGCCCATTGAGGGAGTGAAATATTTTTTTTTCATGTAGTTTGGGACATGAAAGAATGAGATTTGTGAGAAACATTAAGAAACACTGGAGTAAGTGAATGAGAATAGAGCTTTTTGTTTAGTGTCAGACCTCCGTTCCAGCACTCGTACTGTATGTACTATCACTCTGGTTGTTCTTATGCCCACACTGAATGGCAGACTAAATCTGCTCAGTCAGAAGCAGCTGACCAACTTTTCTTTCTGAAGCCATTTGACCACACTCCATTACTAAACCTTAATATGCCAAATCACTATCATTATGAAAAATATACTCTTTGAATTTCTCTGAACGTAAAACCTGAGGCATTAAAGGAACAATTAAAAAGAAAAGAGGTGACACGAGCCTGTTTCAGAGTAGGCCTTAGTGGTGTGGTCCATCTGACATGCTGGAGACACCTGAAGAAGTCGCTGCAATGTGCACTTATGCAAGGCGGGCAGACAGGGAAAGCCTCCTTCTCTTCAGAGTACTGATAGGGCTGTCTTCAGCTATCACGTATGGACAGATTGTAGCTCAATCCCTCACTTAAACAAGATGGGTACATCTCTGGATGGATTTTCAGTTGTCCATCTAATTCTTCTTCTTGGTGTGCTTGACATTGCTATTGCACTGAGCACTAATAGGCTTGTTTTTCCTTCAGGTGTCCATCTTCCCATTCCTTTCCACAACAGCTAGGATAAGGAGGATCTTAATTGTAGAAACAGTGAGGGAATGTCCTGCAAGATGTTACTAAATCAGATTATAACTTTTTGCATTGAGTCTTGGGCATTTCCTAGTGTGTAGGAGACTTAAGTAAAAGAAAACTGGCTCACAAATTCATGACTTGGTAGAGAGATCAAATTGGAAAATTTTGGGAGGTGACGGGCTACTTAATGTAGTAGAGAGGCTTGATAGAAGTGGTATATAAAGAATCCAGATGTCTGCAAATCTGCAATCTAAGCAGTGAAGGTGACTATGACAAACTGTTCAATGAATTTCTGGACTTTCTATCTCTGCAGGTATCAACCCACATAATTTCTTTCTCTGGATAAAATAAGCTTTAACTGAACATAAATTTTTAGGTTGTAACTTACCATTTGTTGCCTTTGTTATATGCAAGAAAGCTGTATATGACCCAATGATCTTTTCCAGCCTTAGAATTTAGGGTAAAGTGGTATGTCTGCTGAAATTGCATTCTACAAAATGAAACTGTTCTGTGGGAGGATAATATCTCATATCTCATATTTGCTGGTAATGGTGGGCTTTTTTCTCTTTAAAGCTATAAAGAAATAATTTCTTTTGTCTGTTTGACCTGAATCAGATCATCTTGGTTTTTTTGGAATTTACCGAAAAGATTTCAATCTGACCCAGCTCAATAAAACAATGAACTTAATTTCCCAATCAGAACATTTCAACACAGTCATTGTAGTTGATTCCATTCTGTATTTAAAAAAAAAAGGGGGGAGGGGGGGGAAGAAAAAAAAATCAAAACCTTGTTTATATTTAGAGCAAACAAGACTGCAATTAGAGAATGTCTTGTTCAACAGAAAATCTGAATCTGTCAGGTCTCTAGAAATCCATTAAAACAGTCATTCCTTCTCTCTTTCTTCTTTCTCTGTTTTTAACTGCAAAAATCTAAGAAAAAGCATAAAAAATTGGAGAAGTGTTTTAAAAGTGTGTGTGTGAAAATGCCCCAGTTGAAGAACCTTCTCTAAGATTCATGCCATCATTGTTTTTATCCCTCAAAAATCTGTTTGGTGTCCAAGAGCTTTCAGGCTGAATCAAGGTATCTGACTTCAGTGAATGGATTTAGTCTAGCACAGTCACTTGGCAAGAGTTAAAGGTGTAAATTTTCTTGTAGTCAGGAGAAATGTAATGCTTTTTTACCTGCTTATTCTAGGGCTTTCAGCAGAAATTCTCCTTCCATAGTAAAGAGATTGTGGCCATCAGTTGTTCCTGGTGCAAGCTGGCGGTAAGTGAAAAATACTCGGGTAGACTGGTAGCAGCTTCACTGAGTGGCCGTGTTGCAAACACTTTCATTTTTCCTGGCTCTTAGGGTTCCCTCTGTGTGAATCACTCCCAGTTTTGCCATTTTGGTTCCTTTTGCTCAAAGACGTCATAACTTCTTCTGGCTGGCATGAGTCCTCTAGGAGAAGAGTCTTGCTGCTCAGCATAGTCACTGGCTACCTCCCGTCAATGCCCTGCCACTGCTAGCTCAATGGGCTCTTAATAAATATAGCTTAATCAAAGTAGGTTGTGGTCTTCCATCTGTGATCTCAGTTTATGTAGGAGTGACTGGGGTTTTTTTGGTTTTAGTTTTTTTTTTTTGTAAGAAGGCATGGCTAGGGAAGATGATATTTTGTTACATGTTCATAAAATTCTATGATTTGAAGGACTTGAAGATGATGGAGTTTGGAACGTTGCTTCAGTTTTTGTATCATCACACTTCTTCCTCTCTATACTTCCCCTTTGTCTTTCTTGGCCTCTTTATTGACTACACTTTTCTTCTCTTCCAGTTTCATAACAAAGTCACCTGTTTCATGCTACATCACATTGAGGAGCCATGTTCCCTGGGGGCTCACGCTGCTGTCATTGTGCCTCCCACCTGGATCATTAAGGTGAAGAAACCTCAGGTAACTGCATGCTGATGTCTGTTTCGGAAGCTGTATGGCTGCACAGGGCCAGCCTGGCTTCACCGCTCGGTACTCCTAAGGCATGCTTGTTCAACCCTGTCTCTATCCCTGAAACCCAGCATACATCCATGGTAATGATGAACCCGTATCTTCCTGCCCCTCCATCCAACCCTTCAGTAGATTTCCCTGTTTGCAACAATTAGCAACATACATGACTTCTGTTCTGAGCAAATCCAGCTCAGGTTTGTTCCTCTAACTGTGAGTTCAGTGAGCATAATGCAAGAAATCCCTTGTGTTGTAGACAGCCAAGCATGTTTCATTAAATAGAGCTGAGCAAATAGAGGGAAAATCTATTTGCAAACATTCACTTGAACTGCAGTAAGAATTGACTGGCTGGACTGGCATCCCTCTGAATTTGCCATCAATGGACATTTAAGCAATTGTTTCTTATTTACATCAGTGCTTGCTGAGTGTGAGCAGTAAGCCCATGTGCTCATATAGTTGCAGGTAACAAGCATTAGACTTCAAAGTTTTTGTAACGTGTGTGATATGTCTGGCTAATTCACTGGTGAACACAATAGGGAGAAAAGGTATCCAAAAGAGAGCTGGCCAAAAATTATAAGGAGATTCCCATCATGCAAGAAGTATTTTTTTATTTGACAGTCTGTTTTTACTTCAGATTGAACTGAAAGGAAGAAAAAAACAAACACTGAACATATCATGGAGTAAAAAATGCTGGTAGAAGTTTTGTTGTTGGTTTTTTTTTTTTTTTTTGGAAGCACCGAAACAAGTTGTTTGATGTGTTGGCTTTCGTTGTTTGGTTGGGGTTTTTTTTTTTTCCTCGAATAGTGTTTGGGTTATTGAAACTCCCCGCTCAAGATTTCATGTAGTTTTTCTCCATTGACAGGAATGCTGGTTTTATAGAGTTGTGATGTGCAGTTCTTAACGTGAGTGTGTCCATCCTTGGGAAGTGACACAGGGCTTTCTGACTGTATCCTAGTTGTTAACAAGAAGCTTAAGTTGCTGTAGGCAAGGCACTAGGACAAAATTAGTCCCATGAAACTGGAAAAAAGACCTAAGTTGTGACACTGCCCAGTTTTTGGTTCCAGTATATGGATATGACTGTCAGATTTGTGCATGAATAGCACTTCTAACAAACTGGATATTAAAGACAAGGCAGGGAGGGACAAAGGGGAAATATATGTATAGAATAATCAAAAAGTAAACCGAAGAGACCACTATTTCTCCTTTAGGTCCAGACAGAGTAGGCAAGATTCATAGCCACTTTCATTCTGAAGAAAAAGTTTCTTTGGCACTTGTATTTTTTTTTTCCCCACACTAAGTTTTACTCTAGCCTCCTCCAGAGAAATCTTTTTTCATCTCTTGATGAAGAATCTGTTTGAGGCCTTCGACCAACTTTCAGCACCTCTGTGGTATTTGGTAGATATTTAAAATGTTCTACTAAAAGAAAGTATCTGTTAGCTTTGTGTGCCTGAGCCATGAGTGGAGAGGAAATACTTTGATCCAATACTCCTTTTCCATCACATCTCAAGACCTTGAAATTCATCGTCAGTAGCATGCAGAGACCTTAAACCTGAGTTACTGAAGCATTAGATCAAAATTGTATTTAGCACAGAAAATGGGCATATTTCCGTGAAACTTCTTAACAGCACCTGTTGTGCAGTATTAGTTCTGGGGAATGCATCCTTATTGCTTTAAAAAATACTGACACGTCTTTTAGATGTGTTTTCAGATTTTTGGCAGAAGTTTTGTTTTCTTAATTATCTCTTTCTTTTAGGAAATATTTTCTCCTCTCCTGCTGTTTCTGGCCAGCTCTGCTTCTGTGTATTATATTCCTCTTCACCCTATATGCACGTTTGGTAAACACTGTGAAATATTCACTGCATTCCATCTGCAGAATACAAACACTATATTCACAAATTTTTGTAATTTCAGATAGTAAATAAATGTGTAGCCAGCAATCTATTTATCACGTATTCCACAATCAGAATAAACTTGGCTAGAAGCTTTTTCATTATAAAATATTTCCTCAGCTCTAATTAACTACTTAAATTGGTCACAGGCAACTCCCGAACTGAATTCCCTACTCATATGAAATTGAGTTTAGTGGTACCTTCATCCTGTTTGCTGGTTATTTCTTTTAAGCAAATAAGATGGCTTTTTGTAGCAAAATCTTGCTCTGATTTTTAATTTTTCTTTTTCTTTTTATTGCTACAATAATGTTTTTCCATGCTTTTTTTCTACAACATGGGTCACCACCTTTCAAATATTGAGCTTGAATAAAGAGCACACTCCCCTTCTGATTACCAGCACCACTGTGATAGTAAAGCATCATGGTCTAATTGGTTAAGGACAAATCTCTGCTGACAACCTACATTTGAAATGGGGAGCTTTTGCTTCTTGCAAGCAATTGATTGCAAGATGAAGAACATTCAGAATGGTTCAAATAGCTTTAGGATTGGTGGTAGCCCTGTGTGTAATGACCCATTTATATGAATGGAAAACTCTTGATACCTATTCCATGTTGTTCATAATGTGTGAGCCACTTCAGTAACTTCTTTACTGATTACCAGTGTTCCTGTACTGTGTTAGTGGCACTTTGATACCAGCTCTGATTTCCTGGGGTTCAAATCACTTCCATCTCCTAGCTTGACTGGTGGTATTTTGTTATAGGTGAGGTTTGGTAGCCCAAGTGATGTTAGCTCTAGGAATGGATTTGCTATATGCTTACGCTGTGGGAGAAAAGTGGATAATAAGGAGACTCTGGCTGATGCACTTACTGATTTAGTGTATCTTCTGTTTGGGAAGGCAAAGGCAGTAACTTTACAAATCAATTTTTTTTCTGTTCAAGGTGAGTAATCATGGTGTTTTCTTCTCTTCCTTTGAGGACCTTGAAAAATTACTAGTGAATTTTATATTTCTGGGTTTATTTCTTTATTTCCTCAATTGCTGAGTGCAGCTGGCTTGTCTGATGGTGGTTTGTGAGCAGCCAGAAGTTGGTCAAGATTGACCTTTCTAGAGGCTTTTCATTAAGTTATTTGAAACCCAGCATGCTAAAGCCTATGAGAACGAAGGCTAAAATGTTATAAAGGAGAAGATTGAAAGAGTCCATTGGATTTGCTTGAGATAGTCTGTGTCCTTCACACCACCCAACTCCATAGAAGGACTCCAATTCTTCAGTTCATCTAGCTAAGCTTGCCGAGAACTATAGTGACTATGCAATAATACCAAAAATCTCTTTTTGAAGATGGCCAAACTGACATCCACAAAGGAGAGGTTTCCTCTCTAGAGGCAAATTAGGATTTGCATATGGTGCCCATTTAAAGGTATGATTTGCTATCAGGTACATTGCTGAATAACATTATATGCTTATAAAATACTCATCACCTTGTTATATGGACAAGGTAGTATGCATCCATTTCTTCAGTTCAGTGTGCAAACACTGATGATTACTCTTGGCTGTTATTCTTCTGCATGTTTGCAAAGAGAACCTGTGTATGTTTAAGCAGCTTTTTTGCCTTTCTTATGCTATGGACAAGCAGTTGCAATCACCCTAGTGAAGCTTTAGATTCTCTTAACACTATAGGTGTAGGCATGCATTAAAAAAAGGTGGAATAACAGTTGTGACATAGCACATTTTAGTGTCTTTTTGAGTGTGGAAATGAATATCATTATAGTAATGAATGGAGGCTTAGACTAAAACTTTCTCTAATATAGTTGTATGCCTCTTTCCACCCATAGGCAAGAAAAAAGACATGTTATAATGGGATTTAATAACAACTACATTTGAACATTCTTTAAATAATTATTTTAAAATTAGTTAGGATTTTACTGAACTGTCTTTATCCTTTCCAGAAGAAAGGCATTGGGCTTAGGTCCATCTATTGTGGATGTAGAATAAAAATTACAGTTCTTATTCCAGAGGTACAGTTAAGTACTTGACTAATATAACACCTAACTTGAGTTACTGACTACAATATGCCAGCAGAATTCACTGCACTTTACCAGTAGGATAAGTATTCTGGATTTTACACCTGGAGAGACTGAAGCACTGGCAAAAGACTTGATACGCCCATGACCTTTCAGCAGACCATTGCCAGGACTGCAGGTAGACTAGGTTCTTTTCTCTGTCTTGTGTTTTGCCCCACTCCAAGGAGAATCCTTCAGCAGAGAATGGCTAAGGAACAAGGCTGAGGCCCCCAAGGAAGGAAACTTTAAGAGTAGTATCCTATGCCTTTATACTGACATAAAGACCTGTCTACAGTCAATCTGACTAGTGAGGTAGGGCAATGAAAGACCATGGAGTCTTTCCAATACACTTTCATAGTCAGTGCAGTCTTTGTGGTTTATCACGCTTTCAAGATCACTTTGTATCAGAGTAGGGAAGAGTACGCATACTTTGTTAAGTGATATGGTCAAAAAGGCTGAATGTCCTGTAACTACTCTGCAGAGCCATCTTGTCTTCATTATTTTCAGTAAGCACCAAGGCATGACTATATCCTCGTTCACAAGGAATGTTGAGAGGTGACAAAATACTTGGGACCTTATACTCTATATCAGGTTTCTCTTGGTTTGGGTGAAAAAGGACAATGTCTTCACATACTTGAGTTAGATAGTTTTTTCCTCAACTTCTCAGAGATGTGGAAACATTAACTTCCATATCTGGTGCGTTGTACCAGATTGATATTATGGAAGTGGTTGTTAGGTATTAAGCAGGATCTAGTAGCTGTTCTTGTTAATGTTGTTTAGCAAGCAGGATTAATGACAGACATCACTACTTACAGATTTTGTGATATCTGGTCATTGACTTTTTTTCATTAGTGATACACTTTTGAATAAGGTCAGGACAGAAATAAACTTTTGGATGAACTGAGTGGATCTTTATCCCTTCTTGAAGCCAGAAAAAAATAAATCAATAAACTTCCTTCCAATTCTGTGTTGCTTTATTTTGCAGTGACTGCTAGACTAAGAGTTGAAATACTGAGAAAATATTTACAGTATTTCCTATAATAAATTATTTCAATCGTATGGAAAGGGATAGTGTTTCCTGCAGGTATGACTTCAGTTACTGAATTAGAATAATTAAAAAAAAAAAAAATTAATCCCTTTTGGACGGTTCTTATCACACCAGAACACCTTTGTGGTTCAGTATCACTGAGCAGGCTATTGCCAGCCTGGAGAATAGCTTTGGTGCAAGTTCTATTTTAATAAGTTCTGCAAAAATACAAGCAGTTTTATAGGTTGGTTTTCTTTCATGTAATTAAATGATATTATTTAAAAACAAAATCCCCACAAACATTCCCCTTGCCCAAATCCTTAAATGTTAACAATTCAGTTTGTTCCTTAGCAGATGATTACACAAGTTTCTTGATAGGCTGGAACTGACTCCACAGAGCCAGCGTCATATGCCATGGTGGCCTGCTTTATGTTGAGTCATAATGGTTGCCAGAGCTAAAACTTGTTGTTTTCTTTCCTGAAAAAAAAAAACATGAAAAATATCTCATTTATCATGTTTTTTATTACATCTTTATGCAGGATGTCTCCATACCAGGAGACGAGCCTGATTGGGCAGGAGACTGGAGCCCCGAAGGGGAAACGGGAGTCTCCTACCCCTATTGGGAGGGTTGGCAGGTACAACATGTGGTGTTATGTGAGTCTATGGGAGCATCTGATCTTTTTTCCCCCTCACAGCGTGGGAAAGTTTCCAGTTCCAAAGCACCAGTCTGGTCTCCGTGTGTGGCTTTCTCCATAAACGGTGGTGTGGAAGTGTAAAGCATGCAGCGCATGTAATTTAAATCTCGAGCATGTGCCAGATACTCTTATCATTCTCGAAGTGGACATGCATGGAAGAGCTTCGTAAAGGGGCTCTGTTGGGGCCTGTCTTCTAAATTTTGTTTTGCTTTTCATGTATTCTTTTTTCTTTTGATGTAGAACTCATTAAAGACTTCAACACGGCGAAAGAAGAGAACATCTTTTAAAAGAAAAGCCAGCAAAAGAAGCAATGAAGTAAGTATTTAAGTGCTTTGGAAATCAGGCTTCTTTTGTTTAAATATCTAAATGCGAACTTGAAAGTTTAATTTTTTTAACTGCAGTGTTTAATATTTATTTTTCCACTGGAGAATTCTATGCCACTGAATTTTTGTAGGAAGAATTGTTTTGATAACTTGTATGAGAAGTTTTATTTGCTGAGTTGATTTTTCAAGAAGCAACATATGAGAGTCCAGAGGACCAGCAGCCTAATGAGACAGCATTCCCCTGGGATGTTAAGAGATTCAGTGTAGACCATTGGTTTCCACTAGGCGATGCAGGGGCGTGTAGCTGAGGCTGTGAAATCCATGGTGAGTGTGCTGATGCAAGGATCTGGTCTGATTTGAGGGTAGCTCCCTCAGGAGGTCTCATGTTGGAAATATTCTGCTTCTGTGAAAATTTACATTGGGACACAGTTGAACTGACACTCGCCTCTGCATAGCCAGAGCTCTCTGGTTCATATCCTCACTTGAATGGTGGGAGAACTGCAGACCAGAAACTTGAATCTGTACCTGCCATAGCCCAGGATAGTGCCCTAATTACTGGGCTCTCTGGTGCCCTTCAGGTATAGGGAGCAGTGAGGCAAATAGCTTCTTCATTGACATATCATGTTTGACCTGTGACATTTGCTCAAAGGTGGGAGGGACAGCAAGGCCAAGAATTCAAGAGCAGATTATCTGCAACTAAGTTCTGATACAACTTGTCTGATAGATGGAATTCCTGAAATAAGTGGTTTATCTCATTCTATTTTCCATTGTACATATTAGAAATAGCACTTTATCTGACATATTATTAGCACTGTGTGAGTAATTAGGTTTTTGGGAAGTAACATTGAGTAAAATTTTAAAATAGTTTTGTGCTGGCCTGATTTTTTTCCCCTCTTATCTTCTTAATCAGTTGTCTCAGTTGGATAAATTAGGCACATCTAAGCACCACATTAACATGGTTGTACTGTTTCCAGTACCTGAGGTAGCTTTGTCAGAGCTAGGTTGGGTCTCCTGTACCTGTTATGCCAAGGAAACATACATAGTTTGTACTAAAGCTACTTCTTGCTTCTGTTTCTCAGGAGAACAAAGGTCGGCCATTTGTGATAAAGCCTATCTCCTCTCCGCTCATGAAGCCACTACTGGTTTTTGTCAATCCAAAAAGTGGAGGGAATCAGGTAAGAACGTTATCGAGATTCAGGTCATAGAATTTAGTTTAACAACGTTTCTGCAAATGAGAATAGTTTTAAGTGAGTCAGATAGGAAGAACACTATGAATTATGATCCTTAGAAGAGGTCCTTGCTGTTGAATGCCCTTTCCACTTCAGTGGAATTGGATGGGTGGAATGGATCCTTGAGTATTTGAGCAATTGTATTCCTATCTTTAGATTCTTGAAAGGAATCTAAAATTGTAGTTTAGAAGTTTTCAGAAGACTTCATCTCTCCACAGAAAATTTAGATTGCCAATGAAGTATTAGACTTTTCTTTTACCCAAGAAGTGATATACTTTTACTAGCCTAGTAAAATCAGTGAATGTCCAATGACACATTCTTATGGCATTTAAAAAATGATTACTGGTCTTGTACTGTACCATAGAGAAACAAGTTTCAGTGGCTAACATGATCATGTAGCAGACTTCATTCTTGTGTTCTTGGAATTAAAACTTATCCAAGTGAAAGTTTTGCAGATTAGTTCTGCCACTTTCTGAATATCAAATAATCTGAGTGCCTTTTGTTAAGCAAGGCCTTCTAGCTGAAAATAAAAGATTGATGTAAGATATAGGAGGCCTATAGAACATGGAGAATTGCACAGATGCTGCACACTTTCTCCTTTGTTAGAAATATTATAGAGGATATCAAATGAAACTACTGAGACTTGGATTCAGAATAAAGAAAAAAGCTGGTCCTTCTCACATTGTGTAGTTCAGCTGCAAAACTGCTTGCCATAGGATGTTGTGAATGCTAAAAAACTACATGGGCTAAAGGAGAGATTTTGAAGAGGAAACCCTGAAGGTTACTAAAATCCTAGGCCCCACTTTAGCTCAAGAAAAAAAGCAGTCCAAATATAGTGAATATTGAACACTTATTTCTAATAATCAAAGTTATTTATAATTTCCCTTCCTTTGATTTTTTTCTTTTCCCAGGGCACCAAGGTTCTCCAAATGTTTATGTGGTATTTGAATCCACGCCAGGTCTTTGATCTCTCTCAGGAAGGGCCAAGAGATGCGTAAGTTCTTGAGCCTTCAGTGCTGCAGACCATAATTCTTTTCATACTGGGAAAGCAGTCTTGGATAGATTGGTAGACTGTGCATTGGGTTTACATGCCCAGGTTTTTGTAGTGGTGGTGGGGTGGACTGCAGTGGTGGCGAGCCACAGGACTTAGGTTGGTTTGGTGCCAGTGCCACCTGCAGCTGCCAAGGCTGATGCCTGCTCACTGCTGAGGCTTTCGGTAACACTGAGATAAGGGTTTTTTAAAAAAATATTTTTCTGTCTCCACCCACACCCTTTAGTAATGAATATTCAAAAATGCAATAAGCGCAGTTATACTGTCTATCGGCAAAATACATAAAATGTGCCTGCATCACTGTTCTGACATTTTTTTTCCCCTTTTCTATCTTTCCTTTTTCTGGTCAGGCTGGAGCTGTACAGAAAAGTGCCAAACCTGCGGATCCTGGCCTGCGGCGGGGATGGGACAGTAAGTGTCCATTGCCTGGCAGCCCTGTAGTCATCATTAAGATATTAAATTGCTTGCAGTTGTCATTTCCCACCTTGCAATGCCTGCAGACCCAGATAATATACCTTATGCTTGTGAAATATACTTTTTAAAAATTTTTTTGTGTGGCCTGGCCTAAGTGGTGATGGGGCCAGATCCTTAATGGCCAAGGTCCTATCTGCTTTATGCATAAATATTTAATACAGCTTAAACCCCAAATACTGACTTTTCTGGCCTCCTCTCACTTTTTATACAGATCTGAGGGTCAAGCAGTTTATGTTGGTGTCTGGGGGCCATTAAATCGGGTTCTTCCTTCTGTTGTCTCCATGATGTCTCAGTACAGTCAAATAGGGTCTCTTCTCTGCCTAAAGAAAGTGAGTTTCCCCACTTCATTTACCAAGTGTCTGTAAGGAAGGATGTTGCATTAATACTACTAGCCTGGGATCTGGCAGATCCAGGTTTAGTATTTTTCTTTGCTGCTAAATTTGTTTGTTCTTGGATAAGTGAATAGGGTCAGATCTTTAAAGGTTTTAGGTGCCTTCGGTTGGAGTCAGGCTCCGCAATCCAAGGTTTTGATGCCATGAATGTTAGTGGAGATATTACCACTGCATTACTCTTTCTAGTACTTGGGAATATTGTAGATCTCAGCCTGTGCCACTGAATGCTTAAATACAGTTGAAAAACTAACCTTTAGTCTCTGTGAAGCTCAGTTCCCCAAATGTGCATTGGGTAATAGTTGTGTCAGTATGATAAGGAAAATGCATTAGTGCTTGCAAGGTACAATGGCTGGCCAGGGTAGATAAATGTAGATGTTTAGGGCATGGGGAGGATTTTTTTGTTTGGTAGTGAGCTGAACTCCTACCCTTAACTCACCTCTGCTTGAGTTTCTGGGGGAACTGTCTGTTCAGCTTCTGTAGGTTCTTTTAAAACATCAGCTGTAGGGGTTATTAATACAGTGCTTCTCCTACAAGAGTGAAGAAAAAAAAACCAAACATGATTAGACTACTGTCTTGCTTGTACCTGGGACAATAAGATGATATTGTTACTGAATAGTGATCTTTCCTTGGGAAATGTGCAAGGTTGCAAATGCTGCAAATTGCCATAGCGGGAATCATAAGCTGCAAAAAAAAGTTTCAATCTGTTTCTGAAAGTCTTTTTTCTCCCATCTGAGGAAGCAAATATTTTAATAGGGGGAGGGGAATTAATCCCCAAAAAATTGAAATAGAAATGAACGCAACTACATTTCAGTCTGACCATCCTTTGTTTTCCCTTTGCTGAGCAGTACGAGCGACAGGTGGCAGCACCTTCTCATGAGTTTGAGCAGCACTCAGCTATTAACTTTGCTGCTGCTCAGTTTGAAACAAATTAATATCTAGTTATTCCCAAAGCCATTACAACTAGAAATGAAAAATCTAGCTCAAATGGACTTAGTGAATATTCAATGAGACCAGATGTTACCTTGCATTATTGAGGTGAATCAGAACTCATTGTAACTTTTCCATCATTGCTGCTTGCTGTTCCTTTGCTTTCAAAGCAGTCGGGAGCTTTCTGTTTACAGGGAAATGATAGTCTTTGTCATCCTTGATTGTAAAACTAATGTGCAAGGTTTAGAAACGACCTCAAGTTAAATAGCTATGTTGTACTTACAAATTAGTAACTTGAAGTTTCAGTGCATTAGTTAAGAGCATTTACACAAGTTGTATGTATTGTAGTGCTACCTGCAACAGTGGGAGGCTGAGGCACAGATGTGTGGATTATGTCAGTGTCAATGACAAAAGGCTAATGACAAAAGACTCTTTAAGAAGTCCCGGCCCCTGTGAAGTTATTGGGACTGTTTATTCTGTCTCCTGTTATCAATACTAAAGGATAGATTTTTGAAAGGTAAAGGATTACTTATCTCTGAAAACCACTTAAGGGCCGTACTTAGTCCTGCCATGGTGACTATGATAGACCTAAGTACCTTTGGTGACGTTCAAGTCGATGAGAGTTGTAAGTTATTCAGATGGCTGCTTCAGATGGCTGCTGTTGGGCAATGAGCTCTTAATGTGGGTTCACATCTCAGATGAATGCTTTAATAATTGTACAACTACTTATGATAAAGAACTGTCTGATAAATGCTGTTTATACTGTATTAAATTCCCTCAAGAGAATTGGAGAAACACATATATCCTAGAATACCAGATACCATGGTGGCTGCTATATCTTTCAGGCCATTTCCCCTCCAGTCCTTCAGATTTCAGCTGTGGTTCCCAATGCCCATGTTATGCTGGGTGCCTTTCATGAAACTCCAGATTTGTCCTAGTTTGGGGTTAGAATCTATTTGAAGTCATAGTAATGAGGAGTTGGGGATATTTCTTCCACATGTACCTGGGAAAGTAAAAATCCTGTCCAGCTGCAATCGGGATTTCATAAAACATGTCTTATTTAAAAGTTAATGTTTCCAGTAGAGACTGCATCTTTGAACATTGATGTTGGGGGTGGGGGAGGTGGGGAATATCCAAAAAACCTAAAAGATCAAATTTTATCTATATGTTTAAACATACCTATTTTATAAACTTTTATAAAAACATAATTTTTTTTCTTAATTCTTTATTTATAAATGCAGCACACATTCTTTCACAGTTTGTTTTTTAAAGGTGAGAAATAGTTTAAGAAATATTTTCTTGTAGCAAGAATTTCAGTCATAAAAAGTTTAAGAACATTTTCAGCAACTCTGCTTTATTCTCTTGGAAATTACCATCTAATCAAAACAAAATATTTTACAGTAATTTGTTCCTTCTGGCTAGATTTCTATTTAAAATTTTTATGTAGTCTGGAATAGGGACAGGAGAGAGAAACAGCTCTCTAAAATAAGGAATAGTTTATGATATGAAAGAGCCAGATTCATAGTTCCCACTCAGTCTTCAACACTGAGCATTGAGGTTTGACTTTTATTCTAGTCTTTTAGTCTTCTATTTATATATATGTCTATATAAATATATTAAATATAAATATTTACATAAATATATATATACACACACATACATACATAGATGTGTGTGTATGACTAGAACATATATATGTTATGCTTTGCACTGAGTGAAATAATTCAGCACTGAAGTCTCTTGTCTAGGGAATGGAAGACCTGTGGGCAAGTCCATGATTGACTTGATCTGGGCCCTGTATTCCAGTTCCTGGACATGCTCTGAGATACTGTGCTGTTTTAATGTGTGTCTCTCATCTTCTTTCATGACAGCTGTCAAAGGTTTAGTTTATTTTAGCACAAGGGCACTTAAAAAAAATTATCTCGAATTGTCTATATTATTGTTTACTCATTTTTTTACATACAGTATTTTTCAGAGCAATAGTTAGGCAGGCTTAGGCAGGTAATAATTCCTTGTGTTTTCATTTTCTGCTTAAAGAACAGCAACTTATGTTCTTCCTTTCCTCAGTAACTCTGTGTACTGTTAAAAATAGTGAGTGTTAACATCCCACCACTTCTGCTTGTACAGGAGTTTCATGAAAACTGTTGAACCAGTTCTCTGAAAGGTGGAACCTCAGATGGGGCAACTGTAGAGTTAAATTCCAGATATCTGTTTTTCCTTTTCCCTTTTGTTTTACTTTGATCTTCTTTGTAAAGGAGATATGATCAAAAGATGTATTTTTCCTTTTTTCTACCCCTTTTAATGTTCCTGACTTACACTTCTCTGCATTTCTTGTTTTATAGGTGGGCTGGATCCTCTCCATCCTCGATGAGCTGCAACTCAGCCCCCCACCTCCTGTGGCTGTCCTTCCACTTGGTACTGGGAATGACCTTGCCCGTACCCTCAACTGGGGTGGGGTAAGCGCTGACGGGGGTACCCTTACATACGGGATCTCAACTTACTGGTCTGACTTGGTTGTGTAGGGTGGAACTTCATTTTGGTTAAAATAGCAGGGCTGTGTCCAAGGTCTGCTTCAGTCAGGCAACGTGGTTTGGTTCAATTTCCAGTTTGGGTCCTTGAATTTTCCTAACAATGTAGTTGTTGTAAGAAAAGTGTACATTGATGTGTCTGTCTGGTATTTCAGGCCAAGTAATGAGGAGGATATGCAGCCTTCTAATTTAGACATTGTTAAAACTTTATTTCTTTGTGTTTATCCTTGACTACACCACTGGAGTTATTCCAGGCAAGGCAAATATACTTTTTGTTCCTCTCCTTATGGTCTTTTTGCCTGCCCAAGACTTTTGTACCTCACCACTAGCTTGTTAAAATGCTTGATATATCGAAATTTAATGATATTTTCAGATGTTCTTAGACACAT
The DNA here is from genome assembly GCF_000695765.1 of Mesitornis unicolor. NCBI lineage: Eukaryota > Metazoa > Chordata > Aves > Mesitornithiformes > Mesitornithidae > Mesitornis > Mesitornis unicolor. Next base: position 56,319 of record NW_010168536.1, read on the forward strand.
TTGATCTGGCCTCTATGAAAGAAGGGAAGTTTGCCAGGTAATTGGCGAGTGACTTGCTTTCCTTTTGCTATGCATGGCTCTAGTGACGCTCCCTCTGCCATCAGGGTTACACAGATGAGCCAGTGTCCAAGATCCTGTGCCATGTAGAAGATGGGACCATTGTCCAGCTGGACCGCTGGAATCTCCAGGTTGAGCGCAACCCTGATTTGCCACAGGATGAGCTGGAGGATGGGTCACGTAAGGTTAGAACCTTATTTTTCCCAGGGAGACTATAGGATGCTTAAGAGGGTCTTTGGGTTACATCGTAAGATGCACAAGTGGGGAAGCTCTAAAACCTTTTAGTTCTCTACTTGCATCTCTTCCTCTTGCCCTTTTCTTGTGTCAATGCTTCCAGAGGTGTGTAAAATGTAATACATACCAGCCATTTATTTGTTGTTTGTAAGTCTTAGACATTGAGCGTTTATCTCAAGAATTAAGTCCTAGCAAAAACCCCTGGCATCTTATCTGAAAGCTTATTGGTTTGGGTTTTTTTGTTTTGTTTTGTTTTTTTATCCCTCTAGTTAACCTGGGGTGGCAGGAGAAGCAACCTTGTAACTACCATCCATTCCTAAATTATAGACATAAATCTTAAAACAGGATGTAGAATTTTATTCCTTCAGATTTTGCTAATAGATAACTGTTTCCTGCTTTACAGCAAGGAGTAGTGTATTTTTGTATTTATCTTCTTTGTGTATGGATCTCCATATGATCTTGATAGTTGGAAGAATGTGAAAATCTTTGTGAGGGGATCACATTTATAGTAATATGTCATTTGGACTGGAGATGTTGGAAGTATTGCAATCATGAAAAAAATTGTGAACCATTTTCCTCTTTTCAGTTATAATTTCCAATGTATCTATTGGATGCCACTGTTCTCTCTCCACAGCCCTGCTGGGCATATGTAACGATGAAGAGGCCAGATGTGTTCTTCCCTACCTCATGCATCCTCAACAGAATTAGGGCTTCTTGTCTGGGGCTTGCACTGCTCATGGTTATATATGAAGCAGGAAGAACAGCTTGAGTTTCATTTGCCATGCTGAGCTTGAAGTGCTAGCAATTAAGAAAACCTTCATATTGACACGTTAAGTGGAGCAACATTATGGGAAATCTCAATGACAACATAAGGAACCCTTTGTGTTTACAAAGATACACATATGATCATAAAGCACGGTAGATGTGTTCGCGTTCTTTAGGCTTTTCACAGAATCACAGAATATTAGGAGTTGGAAGGGACCTTGAAAGGTCATCCAGTCCAAGCCCCCTGCCAGAGCAGGATCACCTAGACTAGGTCACACACTTTTCTATCTGATAATCTTCCACAAGCTATTACTAACCTTCAAAGCAACCTTCTGCACATGTTTCCCTAATATTTTCCACTTTCTTCTTAGGTTTTCATGAGATCCCAGATGTAAAGTAGTTAATTTCTGCTGTGTCATGGAATGTTTCATTCATGTTATTTTTACATGTATTTTTATTATCCAATTATAGCTTCCACTCAGTGTCTTCAATAATTACTTCAGCCTTGGATTTGATGCACATGTTACACTGGAGTTCCATGAATCTAGAGGTAATTATGAACTTTTTATTTCCTTAGCCTTCAGAATGGGCAGTTATTTTATGTATTACAAATGGAGTTGGATTTAACATCCTGCTCTTATAATTCAGAGGAAAGCTGGAACATAAAACCCCAAGATACAGACACAAGTAGGAAGGGACTTTGTGATTTAAAAATCTAGAAGGAAAAACGGCAGTCACTGGAGGAAAAGGGCTGAAAGGGGAACTTTTCAGTTTTTGATCTTCTGAAGGAGATACCAAGTTGTTGTGGTTAAACTGGAGTCAACTAAGCACCACACGGCTGCTCGCTCACTTGCCCCCTTGTGGGAAGGGGGAGAGAATTGGAAGGGCAAAAGTGAGAAAACTTGTGGGTTGAGATAAAGACAGTTTAATAGGTAAAGCAAAAGCTGTGTGCACAAGCAAAGCAAAACAAGGAATTCATTCACTGTTTTCCATAGTCAGGCAGGCGTTCAGCCATCTCTAGGAAATCAGGGCTCCGTCATGTGTAACGGTTACTTGGGAAGACCAACGCCAGAACTCCCAATGTTCCCCTCTTTCCTCCTCCTCCCTCCAGCTTTTATATGCTGAGTATGATGTTATATGGTATGGAATATCCCTTTGGTCAGTTGGGGTCAGCTGTCCCAGCTGTGTCCCCTCCCAACTTCTTGTGCACCCCCAGCCTGCTCACTGGCAGGATGGTGTGAGAAGCAGAAAAGGCCTTGACTTTGTGTAAGCACTGCTCAGCAATAACGAAATCCTTGTATTAGAAACACTGCTTTCAGCACAAATCCACAACATGGCCTCATACTAGATACTGTGAGGAAAATTAACTCTGTCCCAGCCAAAACAATCACATTCTTCACCTCCCATTCCATTGCATTTATGTGTTGCTCAGGTTCCACATTAATACAAACTCATTACCCATCACCGTGCTTCCCATCCCTTGATATAATACACAGATATCGTTCCCATAGTCTATGGACCACACCCGTAAAATGTCTACTGAGTTAATTTAGTCCACGACATTGGTCTCCATCTGTTTTGGTGGTCACTCGGGACAGGAGAAGTGGTGTGTTGTGTGGAGTTACTGGGCACCAAAGCCAGCTCAGGTTGGGTCGCTGCTACACTTGTACTGCTTCTTGTAAGGCTTCTCCCTCCTTGGTTCAGGAGGTTTCTGCTGGAGTAGTTACTATAACATGCAACTCAAATCATAGATTACAACAATTTAAAGGTATTTCTATTAAAATCCCCACTCCTGGTCCCTTTGGGCCAGGTTATAGAATTTAACATGGGAATGAAGTCTTCCCCTTGCTCCTAGCCTGTCTAGAAACAAGAAGATCCTGCTATAGTAATTCTCATAAAATGCACCTCAAATCTGAGGTTACAGCAATTTAACGGTATTTCCATTACAATCTCCACCCCTGTCCCTTTGGACCAGGCCATAGGGTTTAACATTGTAATTGACTCCTCTTGCCCCTGTTCCAGCTAGGACTTATCCACAGACTGCAGTCCCTTAGGAGGGTACCTGTTCCAAGTGGAGCCTTATCTCTGAGCCACAGTCTCTTTAGGGGTATACCTGCTGTGGCATAGTCTTATCCACAGTCACATTGAGGCGTACCTGTTCCAGTGTGGCCTTACCCACAGCCACAGTCCCTTCAGAAGTAAATGTGCTTCAACATGGCCTTACCCATGGCTGTAGTCCCTCCAGGAGTGCATCTGCTTTGTTGTGGGCTTATCCACAGCCACACACTTTGAGGTGCTCCAGCATGGCCTCATGCACCGTCATTGATGCTTCAAGGTGTACCTGCTGCAGCGTGGACTTACCCAAAGCCACAGATACTTTGAGATGTACCTGCTTTGCTGTGGACTTATTCATGACCACAGACACTTTGGAGTGTCCTGTTCCTGCAGAGTCACAGGTCACAGTCCCTTTGACTCTAGTTCACACTGGAGTTCCAGCCTGTAGAGTACAGCAGCACAGAAACAGCAGCAATGCTCTGGCCATCTGCCAGCCCAGGCACATCACCATTGCTGTTATCAAAATGTTTCCAGGTGCAGCAGAATAAAATGATCAGCAGTACAGCAAGCAGTGAAAGCAAAAAGCAGCCACTAATGAGCACTAGACTCTAATATGCAGCAAAGCAAGCAAGAGCCCCATGGCAAGGAGAGGAGCCTGCCAATTAATAGCTAAACAGCATTAACAGCTATAAATTTGACCTAGCATATTCCAATCAAACATGTCATTATCTCGAGCCCTTCAAGCCCCATGTTGAGTGACAAAAACGGCTGGTAGGATTAACCCCAGCTACTATGAAGAAAATTAACTCTATCCTAGCTAAAAACAGCACACAAGTACAAGCACAAAGGAAGTTTATGCAGATGCAGAAGTGTCAGAATAAGAGCAGAAAGAAAAACAAATGTAAGTTAGTGCCAGTTTTCCTTCCAGTGTGGAGGTGGAGGGAGGAGAAAAAGTTGCAAGGCTGTGGAAGTAGCAGGGCAGCAGGAGGATAATTGTGTTCTCAAACTGAACAGCTGTTACCTATGGATGAGTATAGCATGATATCATTGGGCTTGGTACAGACCCAGAGTGTCTCTGTGCAAGGAAGGTTTTAATGAAGTCTGTGAAACTGTCAGGAATTTGAGCTGTTACAGCATCTTGTTTGTCCCCTTGCTGATGGCAGTTATATCACCCCATACAGATCCAAATGTGGCTTAACAGGTGGCCTTTGGACTGGTGTGAACTGCTCTATCTATATTGTTTTGACAAGCATGCTTGTATAAACAAACCTTGGTCAATTGTCTGTATTCAGCTTTTGGTCATTTCTCCTTCATATGTAGGTATTTTTTTCTGAATCATAGCCTCCCTTATCTTTACTTTCATACTATCAGAGTGTCATTTCAAGATGAAAAGATAGCACTCTAATGCCATGCTAAATAAAGAGCAGGCTACATGATGGAATGAGCTAATGCATATTTAATAGTGTTTAAGACTGCTTCAAGCTTTAGGAATAATAATGAGGGGCCACAAAAGGGCACAGGAATGAAGTGATGACAGCTGTATGCATTTTTTTTATGAATGCATCGATGAAATGCACAGCTACTTTCTCACTTAATGGAGGCATTACTTAATAATGAAGTAATGGAGCCCTGTAAAGAATGGATATTATTTCAGAGATGCCAGTGTTTTAAAAATTTACATGGGTGAAAAAATACTTGGCAAAGCAAGCTGTGAGAGCTTTTCATAACACAAGTGTCTGCTCTTGCAAGTCATTACTGCTGGTGTCTTCCTTACCCTCTCAAATGCTAAAATATACAAATGAGTCTTCTGTGTTTTAGGAGAGAAAAGCCTATAGCCTTGGAGGTGTTGCTGGTGTGTAGGTTTTATTGTGGTTCATGTAGAATTAAAGTGTAAAGCAGATTCTAATCTAATTTACAATTGATTACAATCCAGAGAAACTATTAGCAAAACTTAAGCAAAAATTAAAGCACATTCATGGCTGTTGCCCATGGTCCATTCAGATAAGTGGTTGTATGTGGTTACTTATGTTGAGCTATTGTAATCACATACGGTATTAAAACAAACAAACACAAAGTCCCCCATACACATACCCCCTTATCCCCTCTCTTCCTCTCCTCCACCAAACCAAAATAAATTAGATTCATTTGAACTCTCAGCCTATCAGGACATTTTATGCAATAGGGATTGGTCAACTGTTATATTTAAAATAAGCAGTATTTGCAATGTCTCAGAGGAACCTGTACGTGAATGTGACCTTTTCCATGGCAACCTCTACACTTGTGACTAATCAGATTGAGCCTTGAGGGTTGGCTCCAAGCCTAATGCATTTAGCTCTGCTTCTTCAGGAAGTGTTCTGGGTAGTGACTCTTTCCAGAGTTGCAGTTTCTTCCCTTGTTACCCTTATGCTTTGGTAGGTCAAGGGAGATGCGATTTACTTTATCCTTGTTGACATGCTCTGTACTCCCTCAGCTCTTCAGGACTGCTCATTTACAGGACATCTTCCCCCTGCTTATATGTGCACAAACACATGCGTGCACACACACACACATATTCACTCGCTCTAACACTTTCCTTTTCCTACTTCCTTGGTGGCTTGAAAAGGATGAGGATGGAGTGACCCTTGGATAGGCAGTCAGTGATTTATGCCTACAATTGAAATTACACTCTAATCTACTTTAGGGTCTGTTCTACAACGCAGTCCTCCCTTGCTACCTGTGCTCATCTATGTCACAGGTAGCAGCAGTTCAGTATGTTGAAGGTCCTTGACCTCAGAAAGGCTCCTTTTCTGATTAGCCAGTTCCAGACTGGGGGCTTTAGTTCTGGTCAGTGTTTGTCGTAAGAGCCAGTGCCCTGGTGGCTGTTACCCAGAGTCATTGGGGATAGCCACATCAGCATGGGCACTGAGCCTTCAGGAGCTTCTCACTTCTTAGCATAGGATGTTAAGACTTTCTGTAAAGAGCTAGGAGCTCAGTAGTGAGATGAGATTTACTTATGCAGTTAAATTAATGGTTTTAAGAAGAGGTGGCCCTGACTGCATTCCAGGCTCAGCCATAACACAGCAAATGGATAACAGTGGCAGGGCAAGCAATCAAACAAGAAACACAGAGTAAGTAGCTCATTCTTACACAGTGGAACATTATGTTGTGAGATATAGTGACTTCAAAAGAACTCGAAAGCGTTGTTTCATGTGGCCATTTGAGAAGGAGTAATTTAGAAGTGTTCCCACCAGTGTGATGCTTTAGCCAGAAGGACTATCCTGATACTTGGATGTTTTCACTAGGGAATTACTGAGCAAGGTTAGGTGGTTGATACAGCCACTGAATACAGTGTCAGAAGGGCTGCTTCTAAAATCTCTGGATGCCACAGGCTAGGAAAGCTCTTCCCAGGGAGCCATGAGAATGACCTGTATTCTGGGAAGCATGCCTTATACTGAGAGATTAAAGGAGCTGCATTTAGCTTATCAGAAAGAAGGTTAAGAGGCGATTTAATCACTGCCTATAAGTATTTACTCAAGGAGAAGATATCTGATAGTTGAGGGCTCTTTAATCTGACAGAAGTTTAATAAGATTTAGCAGTTGGCAGTTGAAGTCTGAAAAGTTCAAGATAGGAAAAAAACCCCACATTTATTTTAACAGAGAATAATTAACCATTAGATGTGTATTGCTACTGGACTATTAAAATTCTCCACCACTTAGTCTAATCAAAATGAAACAGCCTTCTTTGGAACAATTAATAACTTATTTTCTGCAGGAATCTTTGGGTAGAGATGTCTGTTCCTCTTTGTAACACATCAGAATTTAAGTGTTTGTTTCATCTTGTAATTTTCTAATGCTTTACTCTTGCTTCAAAGCATGGGTTAGTGTTTCATGGTTTTCTAGTAATTCTTGGAGGTCTGTTCTGCACTAGTAGAAATAGAAGTCTCACAATTGGGAGGGATCATAAGATGAATAGTATGAGAGGTGCTAAATTAACTGATTAACCTCTTTGCTCATGTTTCGATCTATTTCCACTGTACAGGAAAGAGGAAGAATTCAATATCAGTATTTGAAATCTGATAGATTATGGCACAGACAAAGGACTCTTACACAGGAAAACTGTTTATGTTAACATTTTCACTGAGTGATGTGTGCTAGAAGCTCTATAGTGCTAGCAGGAAATGTGACAATAAAGTGGAGTCTACTGGTTTTATTAGGCTGTTCATACTTTTCCTTTTTATCCTTTCACAGAAGCAAATCCAGAGAAATTCAACAGCCGATTTAGAAATAAAATGTTTTATGCTGGGGTGAGTTGTGATTCATCTTACAGAATGATGCTAACTTAGTTGTTTGAATGTTTTCTTAAGTACCTTCGCCCTCACTTTCTCACATCAGGAGCTCATGCCAGTTTATTTTGCCTGTTGCAATTTAAAGTGCACATGTACTATTTCTGGCATTGCCTCACACTTTTGGAAAGTGCCTGAAGCGCTGTTGTTTCACAGAGCTTAGCAGGTGAGAGAAATGCTACTCCTTTGGAGGTGGTACTGGTCATGTCTTGCTCCCTCCGCTTCTGGCTCATAAGCTTCTCAACAAACTGCTCTGCTGCTTTCAAGGTTTGGGCAGCACATTGATACTGACTTTCATAGAGAAATTTCCCAAGTATTTTAGCATGTATCTTTGTAGCTTGGAGGAATAGTCTTGGATGTAAGGGGGGGGCAGAGATCCGCTGTTTAGAGTGACTAATTTTCGTATTTGAATACGCAAATAAAATTACCCACCTCTGCATTCAGGAGGTACATGGAAAACACTTTATTCTGAAATCCAGTTATTAAGAGAGAGACACTAATTTGATAATGCATGACACATAATCTCTTTCTGGATGATGACTCCCACCATACCTATGTGCCTTAAACACGGAAGCAAGTATGTGAACAAGAATTTGCATTTATATCCTTGAGTGCCCAAGCACCTTCTTTGGTTAACCTTTCAAGAGAAGAAGTGTCATGCTGGGGGGCCAGGGGTGGGGTGGTGGTGTGTGGAAATCATATCTCCTGAGAGCAAGAAAGAATAGATTTGACAAAAGGATGGCATTTTGGTAGTTGGCTCTCTTTTGGGATAAGAAATGAAGAAAGAGAAATGAGGAAGCACTGATGACAGTTTCTCTGCTAATTTCTGTTGCAGGCAGCCTTTACAGACTTTCTCCAAAGAAGCTCAAGAGATTTATCCAAGCATGTTAAAGTTGTGGTAAGTATAAGAAATTGTGTCATAGTGCTGTGGGAATAGGGGGGGAATGGAGAGAGAGTAAGGTGAGAGTTTAATGGCTCTGTTACTTTTCAGTTTTGAGCATGACATTTGCAACACATTCCAAGGAAAGTCTTGGGAAAGTTGTTACAAAGCAGCAACACTTCTCTTGTCTGTGGCTCCATTCAGCAATTTCTCTGTGCTCTGTCACTTTGGCTTTGTAGTGTGATGGTACAGACCTGACTCCAAAGATCCAGGAGCTGAAGTTCCAGTGTATAGTGTTTTTAAACATACCCAGGTAAGCTAAAGATAGATGTTTAGAGTTAAAAAAGAAAAAAAAATACTTAAAAGTTGTCCTAGACTGGGTGGATGTGCAGGGAGAGTATTGCCACTGTGCTGCCTTCTTGGGAGCTAGGTGCTTATAATACTGTTAATTAGCAATGTGGAATGGAATCTGAGTTCAAGGTGCAGCTAAACCATCCTTTAAAAAGTTGAATATCCTGATACAGAGATAGTAAAAATGATTAACAAACATGCTTTCAAAAGCTGTGTACCTGATCTGCAAACAAGATAGTAAAGAATTTATTGGGTTGGAAGGGCCCTTTAAAGATCATCTAGTCCAAGATGCTGGTCTTTCGCTCAATTAGAAGCAGAGTGTGAAAAGAGTGTGTGGAGGAGGAAAACAGAGGGGGTGTGGGGAAGAATTGATTTTTTTTTTTCTTGTAAAGGAGCACCAAACCATTGAAAGAAGTTTTGGGTTTTTTTTAACATGTTAGAAGCTGTCCCGAAAAGAAATACAGCTGTGTTCTTAAAAGTTGTCTATCTCCTCTCTAGAGCAGTATTCTCCAAACCACCCCGATGTATGTATATTTATTTTTAAATTATATACATATACTATGGTACTAATTTATTACATACATTATAAAACATATACACAGAAATAAGTTAACAAATGATATGATAAAAATGAAACAAACATTAAAATAATGTTTTTTTCTTCTTTATTAAAAATACAAACAATACTTCCTTCACATACCCCAATTGTCTTATCTGTTTTCGATTTTTCTTGCACATTCCCTGAGATGCGTGCACCCCACTGTGAAGACCACTGCTTTGGACAACCTACTGCTTTTCTCCACACACAGTCCCAAGCACTTGATCTTTTGAGTCCCGCACTGCCCTCATTGCTAGCTTTTACTTGGTGTCACCTCTCCAAAGTTCCCCCTTGCTACTCTTAGATCACTTTTACATCCATTCTTTAATGGTAGGAAAGATAGATACCACAGCTGCATCTCTTCCTGATTCTTATTTTTCCTGCATCCTCAAGCTATGAAATGTTTTGCATTCCTTTTGCTGTTAGAGCTTCTGAGCCAGCAGAGAGAGAGGAGATAGAGCTCCAAGGATGGAGTTGCTGCTGTAGCCCCATGCCTGCCTAGCAGAGGAGCTAAGCAGCTTTCTGGCTCAACAGCTCATCGGCAGAAAGCAAAGCAAGTCGAGAGAACTAAGTGCTGCTCCTCTGTTATCTGTTTCCTGGTGTTTCCCTATTTTTGTCTCGTAAAGGAACTTGCTAAAGATTATGATGGATACATTTATGGTTGGTGTACCACCTTGGAAACAAGAGACATATTTTTCCCTTTTGTCCAATCCCTGCCAGCATAACTTTAATTGTCCCTGAACTGAATCCTTGAATGGATATCTGGGTACTTCTGGAGGATGGCAGAACAGGCTAATAGTCAGACTACTAGACAGGACCCATAAGGGCAAACTGCTTTCTCAAAGCTTGCTTTTCAAACCCCTTTCTCTAGGTATTGTGCTGGCACAATGCCCTGGGGAAATCCTGGAGATCACAGAGACTTTGAGCCTCAGCGCCACGATGATGGCTACATTGAAGTCATTGGGTTCACCATGGCCTCACTGGTGAGTATATTGCAGGTGCTATCCTTCCTGCAGGTGCTACCAGATTTGGTGAATTCTCTGGGTGACATTACAAAGGACAGGTTACTGAAGAACCACCATGGTTATACATATTCAGTCAGCTAAGACCAAAATGTGCTCTGCTCCTAGGTTTTAAATGAGGAGGAAAAACTATAGTTTTCTAATAAAAGAAGTGTTATTTAATAATAAAAGTGTACTCTCTGCAAACTGTGGCTGATTTGCATGTGCAGTGCTCCCAAGGCAAACTGCAAGATTATTGCAGTAAAAACAGCATGCATGCACGTTTGTACTGTGGGAATATTCTGTGGTCATATAGTTAATGCTGTTTCTTTTTAGGTTTTGTATATTTAAATCTATGGCATAAAATTTCTTTTTTCTTTTTTCTTTTTTTTAAACTAGCTACTGGAAACAAATATGAAATGTTATAGAAAATGATATGCACATACAGTTTGCATATGCCTACTAAAACTGCAGTGAAAATTTAGTAATAGCTGAGCAAAATTTAGTAGTAGCTGTGTAAAATTTAGTAATATTTCTGGCACAGATGTTACCTCTCTTTTTGTTCTGCTAAGGAAAGAAAATTCAACCGACAATTTTCATTTGGCAGTGCACTGTCTGTCAATGCTGTCCTTAAAGTGAACTAAAGCTGAGTTACTGTAAAAGCGATCTCACTGTAAATACCTTAGTGTCATACTATCACAGTGGTTAAACAAGGTGCCAGGCTCTTCAGAGGATGATTAAATGCAGTCAAAGAGTTGGTAAGTTACCCCTGTGCTAGTGTTAATCTGCTAAAGGCACTGCATCTTAAATTTAGTGTGGCCAACAGAGGGCAAGTATTAGGGCTTCCTAGCAGGTTTCTTTAGATCATGCTTAAGTCCATACTCTTAGACCTTTGTTGCTGCTATGTCTTTTGTGGACTAGCTTAAAGCTAACATGGATAAGTCCATTATCACTAAACTCACACATTTGTTCTGTGACCTGCCCTCAGTGCATATCACATTCAGTTTATACCCACGATAACGGTGTTTGGTTCCTCTTAGAGAAATTCAGACAAATCTAATCGTCAAAGTATGCAAAAACAAAAGGTCACCTTGATCAGCAATCATTTCTTTGGAAGTATGGGTTAAGGATTCTTTTTTTGGCATCTCTCTCTTTCTTTTTTTTTAATGGATCTCTAGTGGATTAGGGAAATAACCTACAAGTAAGCAGAGCTTCTAGATCTTGTGTAATAAACATTTGTTTCTTCACTTCTAAAGATTTTACGGCATGTTTCTGAAAAAGTTGACAAAAGTCTATTAAGCATGTACCAACTAGCAATTTTCAGCTGGAATCTCTTTGGTATTTGCCACTAACATGTCTCTAGGCACTCACAGTAGCTAGAGTGATCTCAAAGCTAACAACAATTTCATTTGGGACTGAATTTAAGTAGCAGGGCTTTTTGAGCTGCTGTTTCTCTTTAAAGAAAGCCTAGTTCAGAACTGAGGGTCTACAGGACTGCATTGGTTGTGATGCTGCGGAACTGCTGTAACCCTGCACTGTGTTGCTATAATCCTGAATTGCTCTGTCTCTCAGATGTGCTTGGTCATACCCAAAAAGGTCTTGTGAGACCAAGGAATGTTATCAGTTGATCCATAATATTAAGTGCACAGAGCAGGTCTTGACTTGTGTTTAGGCTGCTTTCTCTTAGTAGTGCATTAATATAGGAATTTTTCTGTGCATCTGATAGGTTAGAGTTAATAGTCACACTACGAATCGAAAAAATACATTTCTGCCCAAACATGTCTGCTTAGAACTTGAAGGATCTGCTCGTTGCCTTCCTTGTTTCATTTCTTTGAAATGAATTCTTGAACATGATATTTGTTTTTAATATCATCCTCCTGTGTGCTCTTTTCAGCCTGTCTAGTCTCAAAGTTGAGTTGCTGTCTAAACTTTCACATTAAAGATTTTAGATTTATCTAATTCACGTTAAGGACTGTATTCTTTTCAGGAAGGGAAACTCATTTCTGTCTCGCAGATGTACCCAATTAGGGTTGTTGTTTAAGAGAGCAAATAATTAGTAGCATTACTTTTAGTGTAAAAACAAATGGGCCAAAACCAATTGAAAACATTAAGAGGTATTCATTTGTGCATGCACATGTGTGTGCAATATGCTTGACACATACCAAGATGATGAGACATGCAGTGCATATGGTTAGATATCTGCTTGTTGCCCACCACTTTTCCTTGTGAAATTTTAAGTCCTGCTTGGCAGTTTTGGGGTGAAAATACATTCATTGTGACTCATTAGAATGCCTTACATGTGGAATGCTGTGTAATGGATGCTGTCAGCAAAAGTGCATTTCGGATTTAACTGCCACAACTATCATTACTGATGTGTCGTTTCTTTGTCTTTCCTGTTTGGTTCTGGTTTTGATTTTTTTCTTTTGTTTTGCTGTGGGGTTTTTTGTTTGTTTTTTCCAGGCTGCTCTCCAGGTGGGTGGTCATGGAGAGAGGTTGCATCAGTGTCGTGAGGTGACACTTTTAACATACAAGTCTATTCCCATGCAAGTGGATGGAGAACCCTGTCGATTGGCTCCCTCACTTATTCGAATCTCCTTAAGGAACCAAGCCAACATGGTGCAGAAGAGCAAGAGGAGAACATCCATGCCTTTGCTGAATGAGTGAGTTGGATTATGTGCATGTCCTGATGACAGCAGGCCCATTTGGGGCAGCATATTCAGTCACGGATTTTGCATGTACTGGACTTGCAATGCATTTACAAAAAATAAATAAAAATTTCACACCTTCTGAACTCCCTTTCCACTGTATTGTAAATACTTACCTGTTTTTCTTCTATTCTTTTATCTTCTGGAGTACTCTCTGTCTTGCTTTTAGAAAGGTGTTGTATCTTTCAGTTATTTAGAGAGGTTTGTGCAGGCTCAGCAGTGTGCCTCTTGGCTTCTGACAGTTCTGCATATGTATGCTATTTGCCTTTGACATTCTTTTGATTCATTTTTCTCAACTTTATCAATCTGCTTTTTAAGCTCCATTGGAGATCCTGTAACAAATGGCCATAATCAAGAATTACTCAGGACATCTTGTAGTCTCTGCTGTGGGAGCATTTATGGAGAAGGACCTGGAAGCCCAGAAAGGGCTGTTTGCACTTTGTAGGAAATCCTGCTCCAGTATAAAAACCCAAATGAGAAATGAGTAGTCTAAAGAATAATAGAGAAAAACTAAGATAGCTGGAAAAAAGAAACGTGAAAAAGAAAAGACAGGACTAAAATTCCTTTTCATAATTAAACCTTATTTGTAAGTACTGCAAAGATATTTTAACACAAAAAAGCTTTCAGATTTTAACCCGTGAAATGCCCATCCAATAAAGTAACTTAGATTATTCTGTAGAACTGATTTTTGTACTTCTCATATAGAAGGCCTTCATCACTGCTAAAATGAGTTACATAGTAAGTGTCTTTGCTGTTTTACGTCAATTATTCTTTAAGTAAAGCAAAACCCCTCTACAAAGACACCAAGCTAAAGGCCTAAAGTTATCAAGGATCATTCGAACATGATCCATTCATGTTTCATTGCTTCATTCAAACATGCAGTACTTAAAGGGGGTCCCACAGGAAAGGTGGGGAGGGACTCTTTTTCAGTGAGTATAGTGATTCGATGAGTGGTAATGGTTTTGAACTGAAAGAAGATGATTCAGATTAGATATTAGGAAGACATTATTTGCTATGAGGGTAGTGAGACACTGGAACAGGTTACCCAGAGAAGTTGTGGATTACCCCTCCCTGGAAACATTCAAAGTCAGGTTGGATGGGGCTTTGAGCAACCTGGTCTGGTGGAAGATGTCGCTGCCAATGGCAGAGGGATTGGAACTGGATGATCTTAAAGGTTCCTTCTAACCCAAACTGTTCTGTGATTCTATGATCCATGCACTAAAGTTTTCATTTTTACGGGCAGGTGGGTGGGGGTTTTGCTGTTGCAGCTGTAATGGTCAGGCAAGGTTTATGGTTTATGAAGAGTTGTAATATCTTTCACTAGACTAACTCACACAACTGGAAAAAACAGGCAAGGTCTCAGGCATGCTTTTTTGTCTTAAAGGTTGTCTGTGTCTTTCAACTGTATCATCTAGTGGAAGATACTGCTTGGTGTCAAACTTTGACTCTAGCCCTTTAGAGCTTCTTGTCAGCTGCTGGTTGTCAATCTGTTCATGTAATCAAAGCCTCTCCAGTTACTTTCAATATCTTCCTGTTTAATTTAGCACTCTGTGGTCTCTTCCGAAGACTAATGCTTTAAGCTTCAGTAGAAGCCCATATCTGTAATGTGCATTTCCTATTTGCCTGGAAAATATATGAGGTATACTCATCTTTCTTGAGCAGTGAAGAATACCAGGCTTTTGCCTGTGGGCAGCAATGCCCAATTTCATCCAACCACATCTCAATTGTTTGCAAAAGCTAGAATCAAGCAGAGAGCAATCCTGGAGCATCTTTTTCTGCACTGAGGGAGGCTAATGCAAATGCGAAATGAAAATTCCTGGTATTTTGATCTGGTAATTAGCATGGTTAGGCTTGGATTTTCAGATCTGAATTTAAACTGTGGTAGGGAAATACAGATTCAGAATATATGCCAGTTGTCAAGAGGATCTTTTTTGTGGTTTTTCTTGGTTTCACTGTGTTATGGTAGACTACATTGCTGTCAGTCCTTTGATTTGGCTGAGAAATTTGCCTGCGGACCTATGTTTTGTGAAAATACAAATCATCTGTCAGGAACTCTAGTCTCAGCCTCACATATCAGAAATGCTGTGTGTATACACTTATATCTACGTCTATACCTATAGATCTGTGTGTGCATGTATTTTGCTCTCAAGTGTTGCTGGGGAATGAGAAGAAGGAGTTGAATCTCCTGACATGATAAAAAGTAAGTGGCATGTTAAAAGTTAAACTCTAGGAAGCATTCAGTATTGTAAGAAGTTCATTCAATAAGATGCTGATTTGCAATATTTCACAAGAGAGAAAAATTTCAATTAAATATGTTTATCTACATTTCTTAACTTGAGAGCTGGACTGTATCTCCTTATTCCATTGAAAACTCCCAGAAAGCCTTATATTTGATTGAACATGATACATTATTCTCTTTTTGACTGTCGTCTGAATGTTAGATGTGTGAGATAAGTAAGTGGGTCTGGAGCTATCCCGCTATTAGCTAGCCAGCTGTTCTTGAGCTCCTTGCCAAGAAAGTGATTAAAAAATTATCTTGCATGACAGTAACACAGAGTTGCTATTATTGTCAGCTTTGATATTATTGCAAGATAAGGAGAGCAGTAGGAGTGCTCTTTGGAGTTTTAGCTAGTCCAGTGTCATAAGTAGAAAAAGAATTAATTTGAAGAAGTCTTACACTGCATTTCTGTTTTCTTACTCTGTTCTCCTTTGTTCTGGAAGTTTTAAGGAGCAGGGATTTAGAGAGGATAGTGAGCTTGTTGCTTGCCTTGTGCAAGCACTTGGGTTTCCAGGGAATAATGGTATCTTAAAATTGAAGATATGTAGTGTAACTGAGTGAGAAGAACAGAGATTTCATGCTTCTATCACTTGGGAGCAGCAGGGCTTTAGAAACATAATTCTCTTCTGACTGTAAGAGAGAATGAAACTCCTATATGTTAAGAGTCCTTGTGTTATTTGTTATGGAATAATTTGCCTTTTTTAAGGTATGGGGTAGGTATTCAGCAGCACTTTTGACAGTGTAAAGGTTACTATTTTCTGGCAGCAGCATGAAGAGCTTCATACAAGCTGTTAGAGAACAAGTAAATACAACATGCTGCATTTTGTCATAGCATGTTGAATTACTGGCAATTAATATTTCATTCAGTTATTTCATCTTTCTCTGCCGAATTGCCTACAGACAAATTTCTCAGTATGTTAATTGTCCCAAACTATTAATGGACTATTTGCTGCAACTAGTGATCTTCTTACTGTTCATCAAGCATTATTTTTTTAAAATTATTTCCTTTCAGAAAGTTAAGCTGTTTTGATGTGGAGTACAGATCTTATGAGTACTCTTGAGGATGATCTGTTTATGGCTTGTACTCTTCTGATAACTTTAATATTTTTAGTCAAAGCATAGTGAAGGAAAGTCACTACTTGGTGAATACAGTTACAGTGCTTCTAATTTGTTTCTACTGGAGGCTGTCCAAACATAAAAGGCAGGCATAATCTCTTGCTCATCCTACAATGTTCTATGATTAAGATAAGTAACAGTCCAATAAAGTGTTTCAAGCCAGTATCGACTTTTTAGGTGCAAAGAATATGCAGAATAAGGTTATGGACTGAAACAAGGCAGATAGTGGGATTGTGAGGAAAAAAGGTGGATTTCTTTTCTTCTCTCCTCATATGTCTTCTCTGTTTGCAAATTTTTGCTACAAGCAGATCAGCAGACTCAGTTTTTCTGTAAAAGAGTGAGTTAAGTTCTTATTCTCCCTTAGGAGACTTGCCAGTTAAGTTCTTATTCCTGTTCTTCACTACTGATCATGGTAACATGTGAAAGAGACAACACATAGCTTGTTTTTCTGTGATCAAGCCAGGAATGTGGTTCTTGTGATCTATAAGCAAAAAATGTCTGGAATAAGACGAGAAGCTGTGGTTCAATTTTTCAGGAGTAATTTTTGGATTGGAGACTACAGTTTAATAAGCTGCTCAGTAAGTTTCAGTTAATGATCACTTCTGAACTGGCTTTTAGTTTGGATTGAGGAAGAATGTCCTGCACTCTGGAAGACAAAGAAGAGGGAAGAGCTTGCAGATAAACCATATTCTTTGCACTTCAGAGAAACAAAAGGACCATCTGAGTATAAACACTAGAAGACAGTCAGTTTTGGGAGTCACTATATATAAAACGCATGTTTCCCTAAGGTACATGAAAGAAGAATGAAGACAGCAATTTGTCAGTGTGGATACAAAATCTCCAGTAAGGCTATCTTTTTTTCTTAAACATTAACTGAAGTTGGCCAACCTTTGAAGAGAATTCCATCCATTCAAATCTTGGCTTTGATGTTTGTTTGCATTTCTGGACCTGCTTCCAAAGTCTGCTGCCTTGAAATTTTTCAATGCCTGTGGAACGAATTCTGAGGCTCCTTGTCTTCCCTGTAAAGTTGTGTGCCTAGCTTGTTGTTTGTCCTCCTCACCCATGTCTTCAGAAAGCTCCTGTCTACCATGTAGCAGTGATTTTCTCCATTTGCATGTCTTCTGTTGCTCTTGGCTTCCTAGTGTGAACTTAGAGCTCTGCATGTCTCTTCATTCAACTTTTATGTGACACATTCCTTTTGTTTCTGTTTAAAAGTTGTATGTCTGTCTTTCTTCTCTTCTTCTCTCTCTCTCTCTCTCCTGCCTTTTTCCTTGTCTGTCCACACTGTGTGCTGCCTTTCTCCTGGCCACTCATTTCCTGCTGCCTATAGTATCCATAAAGTGCAGTCTGCTGACCTGAGGAGAGTCTCAGCTCCCCCCGATTCCTTCACTGTGTGAGTATCTGGCTTTTCTCTACTTTCAAAGTTCCACAGTTTCTTGCTGTTACCCTGTGTGCCATTCAACTGGGAGATGGGGCGATAAAATCCAGTCAGAAATGGGAAGCAGGAGCTTGGGTTACAACATGACAGGCATAGGGCTGTGGCATTGCCACCAAAGGCACAGTTCCACAGTACCCGAGTAAGGTGAGCATGTCTGATGATGGTGACCAGGTTGAGCCAGGAGTCTCTCTTGCCAGACAAAACCATAGCAACAGGCAAGTCTGAAGTTAAGTGCCAGGCACCATACCTGGAAACAGCTTAAATGAGAGCTTTTCATCCTTTGGTTTAATCAAAAACATACTGGGAACAAGCTCAGCCATAAGCTGTATCTTCAGATAGAGCTGATCAAAACTGGTCCCTCAGAAGAATGGTGTAACACTGGCTGCAGCTGCCTTCAAGATGGAGACCCACTCCTCACCTTGGCAATATCTTGATTGTCAGCAGCTGCACTGTACTAACTTGCTAGGTAGTAGCTTAATTATTCAAAAGCCTAATGTCTTTTTAAAATGTGGTGAATTGGCACTTAAAAACTCTTGTACTGTTGTATGTTCATGTCTTCCAATTAATTCTGTTTATGGAAACAGGCCATATTATGAAAACCTGTATGTGTCCACAATCAAAAACCAACCAACCAAAAATCCCACCGAAATTTCAGCTTTGTAGAAAAGGGTCTGGGGGTCCTTGTAGACAGCCAGTTGACCATGAGCCAGCAATGTGCACTTGTGGCAAGGAATACTATTGGTATCCTGGAGTGCATTAGGACTGTTGCCAGCAGGTCAAGGGAGGTGATCCTTCCTTTCTGCTAAGCACTGGTGAGGCCACAGATGGAGTGCTGTAAGCAGTTCTGGTCTCCCCAGTATGAGAGAGACATAGAGTTACTGGAGAGAGTTCACTGAAGGGCAACAAAGATTACTAAGGAGCATTCCTTCTATGAGGAGAAGCTGAGAGAGCTGTGTCTGTTCAGCCTGGGAAAGAGAAAAGGCTCAGGTGTGATTTCATCAATGTCTATAGATATCTCAAGTAAGGGTCTAAGGAAAACTGAGCCATGCTTCTTTCAGCAGTGCCCAGTGACAGAACAAGAGGCAATGGGCACAAATTGAAACACAGGAGGTTCTCTCTGAATATCAATAGAAACGTTTTTACTAAGCACTGGCACAGATTGCCCAGAGAAGCTGTGGAGTCTCCATCTTTGGACATACTCAGAAGCTGCCTGAACATGGTCCTGGGCAGCCTGCTCTGAGTGGCCCCTGCTTGAGCAGAGAGTGGACTAGCTGACCTCCAGAGGTCTCTTCCAACCTCAACCATTCTGTGATTCTGTGAAACTTCAGAAAGCTGCAAGCTTCTCATTGTTATTTTGCTAACAAAGAGAGATTTCCAGTTCAGTATGCCTTATCACTGGATTGTGTTTGCTGTATTTTGCTGAGGAACAGAAAGTAATACAAATAACTTGTTTCACTGATTCAGTCTCTAAGCAAGCCTTTAGAGAAAAAGTTGAGATAAGCTTTATTGCTTACACAGAACATTAAGTAAGCAGTGGGTTGGGGAGAATGAGTATTGTTTCCACGTTGAGGGATATCCCTTGGAAAATGACCTCCAAGTTTTGATGCAATTCATTTGAATGTCTCATTTGATATCAGCTGTCAGGATAAGGCAGAGAGAGACTCATGGGCCCCAAACTAATTTGTAAGTCAAAGATGTTCTGTATCTTAAATCTGTAAAAATAGATTAAACATGCTGCTGCACTGTGGCTGGCAATTAATGTGTCTGGCAAATTAAAATAAGAACCCATGAGGTATTAGGGAAATTTGATTTGGATTGCAATGGCTTTGAGATTCAAATGTTCCTTTTTTTTTTTTCCTTGAACAACAGAGAAAGAGGCTGACTTCCAGTTAGTACTGAACAGCAGGGAAGATTCTGCTGAAAGCTGGTGGTGGATGCAGCCTGTGTTAGATAAATTTCAGATTTTCTGCAGCAGGATATTCATAGGAATTTCAGGCAGCCAAAATTACTAGACACGTATGGTCTTTGTTGCAGAGACAGTAGAGCTGTAGTATGATCCATTTCAAATGTTCAGGGTACAGAAGTAAATACAAGCGTTGTATTTTTGATTGAGGCTCTTTTAAAAGGAAGATAAAGACTTAGATTTTCCAGCTGGATATTAGTTGAGATGAGAAGGATGCACATGTGAGAGTATATTTGTGTTATGTGGTTGATGCAAAAGAGAAAAGTGACTAGTTGAAAAATGAAACATAGTTGACTTACCTAGCTCTTACTGCCCTTTTACAAATGAAATAGGCATTGTGGATATTCAGTGATAATTTTTAAAAAAATTATAAAATGAAAATAAAAATATCACCTTATCAATAAATAGTTTCTAATCTTTTATAGAGTTTACAGAGTAATGATTGCAGCAAGGTATGCATATATAACCTGGTTGAATAGCAAAGGATTAATAGGAAATAATCTTCTGTTTTTAGAGATCAAAATGCCAAGCAGAATCAGCTTTGTGGGTTGGGTTGAATGTAGGTATTGTCTATAGGAGGAGAGTCTAATAAAGAATGGTAGGAGACAAGGCATAAGGGAGAAAGTGTTCGAGTGAGCTATTCTCAAAATGCTTATTTAAGAATGAAAATGCTTATATGTATCTTCTCCCCTTTCTTCATTGCATAAATTAGAATCACAGAATCATCGAATGGTTTTGGTTGAAAAATACCTTTAGGATCATTGAGTGCAACCATCAAACCAGCCCTAAGTCTGCCACTAGACCATGTTCCTAGACATGACATCTACTTGTCCTTTGAACACCTCCAGAGGTGGTGACTCAACCACCTTCCTGGGCAGCCTGCTCCAGTGTTTGACAACCCTTACAGTAAAGAAATTGCTCCTAATATCTAGCCTAAACCTCCCCGGCACAACTTGAGGCCCCTGGTGCAGCTACCTGAAAGGACGTTGTAGTGAGGTGGGGGTTGGTCTCTTCTCCCAAGTAACATGCAATAGGGTGAGAGGAAATGGCTTCAAGTTATGCCAGGGGAGGTTTAGATTAGATATTAGGAAAAAAAATTCACTGAAAGGGTTATCGGGCATTGTAAGGGGCTGCTCAGAGAAGTGGTCAAGTCACTGTCTCTGGAGGTGTCTAAAAGATGGGTAGATGAAGTGCTTAGGGACATGGTTTAGTAGTGGACATGTTATGGTTGGACTTGATGATCTTAAAGGTCCTTTCCAAACAAATGGGTTCTGTGATTTTATTAATTATAGAGAATTGAGTTTCTTTTGGGTTTTCTGGTCTGTTTTTCTTGTTTAGCAAGTGGGCCTCTGTTTAGTGAGGTCATCACTATCTGAGAATCCACTGGGCTTGGAAGTGTAACGTGTGAGAGAACTGCAGCTAGCATGATGGAGAAAGAAAACAAAGACCAGGATTCTACCTGGCACTTTGGTATGTGTTTAAATCTATGTGTAGGTCTAGCCTTTATACAGCAAAATGCTCAAACACTTGCTAAAGCAAGTTTGAAGCAAGGAAGTGCAAAAGTGTTTAGTACAGTTGGGTTAACCTGGCTTATCTGGGATAAGACTGATCAAATGGAAGAAAAAAAATGTGGTGGAGCTTATATTTTTAGGGGCATTTTTTTAGCTAAAGAGCTTAGCAAAAGCTTTGCCTTAAAGTAGTGGTGGACTTCTGTGAAGCATTGAAATTTGTCCATCAGAAGAGATTGTATGATTCTGCTTTGTTGTGTCAGTTCATAAGTTTTAAGTAGATGAATGCTGTGAAAACCACCTTCTTTTTAATGAATAATTTCCAAGTTCTGCCAATGAGATCTCAAAAGTAAGGTTAATTTCTTTTTCTCTTCTGGTTGCTGCTTTCCTTTTTCCAATTGTTCTAAGCACTGGAACATTTAATTAATTTTGAATGTTTACTTTTTCTCTAGGAGATAGGTAATTCATTAATCTGTCACTGCAAACATGCTCCAGAGGACTGTGATTCTTTTATTTTTTTTCTTCCTCAAGTTTATTTTTTGCAAGAGAGAGGTGGTAGAAGATCTCCTTTTCCTATTCTGTTTACTGATTCATATTAATATCTCTGTGTGTAGGTTGTCTTCTGGAAGTTCTATCAGAATTTTTTTGCTGGATTCTGTAGAGTTGTTGGACTGTTTATTATTATTATTTCCTTTCACTATGCAGACACAGCATAAGAAATGATTCGCAGGGTTCATAAATAATTGATATAGGGATTAGGGCATATATAACTGAAAAGTCTATCTTCCCACCAACCTGGTGGCATGGCAGAAGTGTTATCAGATTGCTGTGCAGGAGTGCCAAGGGCAGGACCCAACCTCACTCTGCCTTTCTTTCCTGGGTAATTGGAGGCAGGAGCAGGTTCTTGAGAAGACCAGCTGTGCGCCAAGGGAGTTGGCTGGAATCCTCTTGCCTGTTGCTGGATGTTGAATAGGGGTGAGAGGAGGAAGTCACTGCTTCATCAAAAGCTGAGTGTATTTGCTTGGTGAATGGAAGTAAATCAGGTTCTGCGGGTAGTCTCAGAAATAGGTGCAAGTGGCTTTGCTTCTGTGAGTTTGAACAAGTGGTGGAATAAAAGGGATTTAAAAATAAAAATAAACCCTTCTCATTTTTTCCTGTCAAAATTCTGTGGGTTTAGATTTTTTTTCTGTGGCAAGGGAAGTTGGTGGATGGGGATGATAACACTTCTAGGATCCCAAAGAATACTATAGGTCAAGCATAGAAGGGAAAAAAAATGCATACCTTTTCTGTGGAGAGTAACTTCCAGCACTGGCGTGAGTGGTATTAAAAATTACTTATAAACAGTTTCTCTAGGTTGATGTTGACTTTCTAAGACCTATACCTGTAAAAAGAATGATTCTGGTTCTGATGTGTAACCTGGTGCACCATGGAATGGATATCTTCTCACAAAAGGGTAGGCTTAAAAATTAAATTAATTGTTCATATTAATGAATGTCTACATGTTCTAAGAATTTCCAGAAAGCATGTCCTTTTCCTTATAATAGGAATTACTCAATATCTAGGTGATCTTCTGTATCCTTGTGGAAAAGTAAAATGCTGTTTGTCTGACAGAAGGTAATACAATTTCACTGTACTGTTCAGCCATTTTGCAGCTAAAAAAAGGAAAGAAAATAATTCTCTATTACTGAAATTACATATATTTTTTTAATGCGAGTGGAATAATTTTGACAGGATCTCATAACATCTCTGTAGAATATCTCATAGTTTGTGCCAACTAAATAATGTACATAGCTTTTCTACAAGGCTCATTTGGATTGTTACTTAACAGTGTCCTGAATGTGCACTTCTCGTCCATGCTAATAAAAGTCCATCAGATAAAATTCAATATGGTAAACTAGTCTACCTATGCTCCCGATTTGAGAAGATTGATATTTAGGTTTGTGTTTAAATGAAACCATTATAGCTAATCAACATGAATTAACAGAATGTTTCAGTTGACCTGAATCTATATTTATGGTCCCATGGGGTATATGACCTTTAGGATGTAATTCTGTGGATTGCTGTGTCTGGGGAATTAGGTTCTTAATTAGATTCTTTAGGAGGTAATGGAATTCATTCATCTGTACTTCAAATTACTTTTCATTGACTATGTAACACTCCATTTTGAAGAATATTAGGTGTAAGAGATTTAAATATTTTCGGTTGAATTGTGATGCAGCAATTTCCACAAATTTATTTATAAATTATCTTCTGTATCTGGAAAGCTTTTCTTCCTCTCCTTATGGTTTAGCAAGTTGTTTTATGCAGTGTTTAGAAACATCAATTTCCATTAATACTCTACTGATGTTTGCTTTCAGTGACATTCATCACCCTATTATTAGCTTTAACATAGATATGCTTATATACTTAAGCTTTGTGGCTGCAGAGTATGCTGTTTGAATAAGATAAATTGTGCAATTTGTACAACAATATGGATTATTATCGGTATCTGTGAAGACTACAGAAGTATTGATGGTGGAAGTATTTTCCTCAGCTGCATTAAATAGAGTTCTGTATGGAGCTCTGTGAGGGAGTTCATTAGTTGGATGTTAAGGACAATATTCCCTGGTGTCAATTACCAGTCCAATAGCACAAAGAATGAATATTCATATAGTGAATTTTAGAGCCAAAGCTATATTGAATAGGTAATGAAATTTGTGAGACACTAATATAATGTCAGCCAACAACTGTTTTCTGACAGAGCAAAGAGTATTTGCAAATAAATAATGAACAAAACCTTCATATTTCAGTCACTGAATAAATAGGAGTTTTTGTGTGTGTATATGTACAGGTTACACTTTTATGACTAAGGTAGCCAAACTTTTCAAATGGGCAAAATGGCAAGTTCTATTTCTCTCTAGTTGTATGTTTTAGCACACACAGCTTGCTTATATAGTTGTAGTTCCATGTCTTTATAAAAAAGGGGGTGAACAGGAGGAGAAACAGGAGAACACAAACTCTTGGCACTTGCCAGCTGATTATTCTCCCACACTTGACCTGCATAGGAACTGTTTCTCCTCAGGTGATACATTACGTTTAAAATGGTGTTTTTTATAGAAGCGAATTTAGAAATATGCAGTACACTTTACCAAAAAAGGGTACTTTTTACAAAAGCATGGGAAATACATTCTTAGGTATTTTCTAGTTAAGAGGTGCTTTTGGAGAGTGTGTGTGGCTCCTGGAGCAACAAAAATATTTTAGATTTGCTGTTGATTTTAGATCTTTTTTTCTCCTCCAGTTCCAAGCCAATAAAAAGAGCTTGTTCACTTTTTTTCAGATGAAGGGACTAATTTGACTCAAGAAGATGATGCTGGGGATGCAATAGGTTGCAACTGGCTTCAAGCCAGGAAATAACATTTCTAAAAAGAAGGTGCACATTTTTCTTTCTTAGCGACACTAAGTAGTGAGTCCGCATAGCTACAGAAGTCAGTGTTGTCTTTCTTTCCCCTTGCTGCGCAAAAGCTGTCTTGTCCTCACAAGGAAGTTGTAGGGAGACAGATGGTAATTAAGTAAGGATTGACAGATGTTGGCATGAAGCTTAACATCCTCCTCCTCCCCTTTTTGCAGGTCATCTTGAGCACTGAATATAGGGCCAACATGACCATCACTTCACCTTGACATAAAGGCTCCAAACATACACTTGGAGATGCTGTTCTCTTTCCTTGTCTTCATTTCCTCTGTCCTGTTCATGACTTATCCAGATTATGCATTGTGATGATATGTCCGAAATGAAGCCAGTTGTGTGGCAGAACATAAGTCTACCACTAATTCATTCATAATGGTTGCAAAGAAAGTTTGCATTAGAACTAGTGCTTAGGCACTGAGATGCAAAACACACTATCATAACTGCTTTTACACAACTTTCTTACTACTTTTATGCCAAATGAGTTGTTAAAAGCAAAGCACAATAAAAGAAATTTGATTCTGCTGATTTTTCTTACATTATCTTCCCAGAGAACCAAAATGTCCTGTATCTTGATGATAATTTTTTTTAAAAAAAGATAATATAGACAGTTATTAGAATTACTTTTACTAATAACTATTCAGACAACCATCCAAATATTTTCAGGCATTCCATTTTCAGCTACAAGTAAAAAATTTTGGTAGGACTCTGGGGTGGAAAAAGCAACACAAAAAAATCACTGTTCTGTTATTGAAAACCTAACATACACAAAAGAAGGTAGCCTTGGGGAAGAATGGGTCTTGGGTATAAGGAACTGAATCTTAGGCTGAAGAGTTCTTTTGAATTCTTGCCTCTGTCAAAGATATTAGGTGTGTGAACTTGACTACATCACTCCTTCCCCCTCAACTCTTCCTCTTTCTTGTCTAAACCAGAGACCATAGAAAAAAATATAATTTCTGAAAACTCAAACATTGATAATTACATATAAGTACCAAAGAGAAATATTGAAACAGTAACTTTTAGAATCACTTCTGATTCAATGATGATTGTTCTGGATCAGTTAAAAAAAAAACAGTGTGGGTTTTTTGTTTGTTGTTTTTTTTTTTAGTGACCTCAGGCTTGCTTGAGTTGTTTTACCTCAACATCTGGAAACTGAAACAGTTGCCTGACTGAGAGAACTCACAGGGAGACATGGAAGCTGGGGAGAGGATCATCTGTCCAATTCCCAGTATTTCCCATGCTAGACCATGGCTTGCCTCAAGTTGCCTGTATCAGGCACGCTCTTGCCATGCACTAAGGAACATGAGAAAGGCCAGTGTGTGGAAGGAGAGTTTGTGGGTGGGAAGTACTAAAGACTGTGTAGCTGTAGTAAATTTTGCACTGACAATGGAGAGATACAAAAACAAACAAACAAAACCCAAAAAAAACCCCAAAAATAAGTTCATCTCTTAACAGTGAAGGACGCCAGAAGGTTGCTGGGGAAGCCAGACTGATGAGATGCAATGGATGGAATGGAAAGACAAGTACCACTCAAATACCTGCTATGGAAGATCTAAAAGGACAAATCAAAGGGAAAAAGGAGTTGGTGATCTTCTGTTAGGAGTTAAAAATATGGTTTACACTGGGAAGATGCAAAGTTCCTGTGTTAAACTCTTTTCCCTCTACTATGGAGAACAGCACTGGACACTAGCACAGAGTCACAGAGTGGAAGGGAGGGTCTGAGCATCATCCATGGATGAGCT
The DNA here is from genome assembly GCF_000695765.1 of Mesitornis unicolor. Classification (NCBI taxonomy): domain Eukaryota; kingdom Metazoa; phylum Chordata; class Aves; order Mesitornithiformes; family Mesitornithidae; genus Mesitornis; species Mesitornis unicolor. Next base: position 82,774 of record NW_010168536.1, read on the forward strand.
CTGTTGCAAGGCAGAAATGGAAAAGAGCGAGTAGGAGGAGGCTATGATATGGCTCTGGTTCAGAAAGCAAACATCCCTTGTGCTGGGCTGAGTAATTCCCGCACAGGAGTATCAGCTTTTGGTCAAATGGTTATTTTGAACTGGATACTGGAAAGCATATTTTTTTATGGAGTTCCACCTTGGGTTGCTCAAAATTTTCCACACAACAGTACTGATTTGGTTCTGGTTTCAGGAGAAACAACAGTTTGAGACATTTTTTTTGGTTAATTCAGCACATAGCAAGGGTGGGCTGTTTTTTGTAGTGTGGTTGAGCATTACAACAGAAATAAGTCACTGAATTCCCGTTTCCCCACCCCCTTTTCTCCCAGCTGAATTCAATGTAGTAGAGGTAATTCACAAGTGGTCCCCTCCATACACCTTCCAACAACTCCCAGGTTGTGAACCAATTGGCTGGAAGACTGAGCTACCTTCATCATAATGCATGGTGGCAGAACATTATGGGAAAAGCAATGTAGTTTCTTCCCATATTGTACCAGTCCATAAAAGGCTTCACTTCTCAGAGTTGTCAGTCTGTCACTTTCATGAACCCTACTATATGCAGTAAATTATTTCTGTTTTACCATCAGATAAAGACTATGCAATTAAATTCCTGGTTTCTGATTTAAAGATTTTATTGTCTTTTTTGGCTAAAAATAAAATCTTCTATGATTTTCATTTTTGAACTTGCATTTTACAGAATTTGTAAGGGAACATAGCTCCTCAGACTATGTTCAATTCTCAGCCAGCAGGGTGACATTGAAACTTGTCAAAAACAAAACCAACCCAAAACCCAAAGTAAAAAGTCTCTGACTTAGTGCAATTATGTTCTTGTTCTACTGATGCACCTTTCCCTTCTATTTGCATGCACTCATCTTCTCCAGGTTGCTGAGCCAGCTGTAGAGCCTGCAGGTAGAGAGTGCTGTTCTGTAGGGTAACATAAGGGCACCTGAGTTAGAAAGCTGCCCCCTGAAGCTGTGGTGGAAGTTATCATCCAGAGTATCTGTTATCAAACTGCAAAAGCTTGTCTTAAATATGGGCAGTTTGCTGATATCTTGGGGCACTTTGATGCAATAGTCCCTGACAATCAGCACAGGCAAAACACTGAGTGGCCTATATGTTTCTAAGCGTGTCAGTCTTGCTGCCACCCTTAAGCATCTATGATTTCTTCTAAGCTATTGTTCATGTATCTTAGGTTTATTTTCATCATTAATACAGAAACTCCTGCTCAGAACTTGAATTTCTTCAGTGTAGCTCCTTAAAGCACGTTGTCTTACACTGCAGTTTTTGGGGCACCCTCAATTCATTACCCTTTATCACTCTTTAGGCAGAGTGCTTGTGCCAATAAAGCTTTTTTTAACTGGGTCTTGATTTTCAATCCTTATTTTCATCTGTTCAAATATAACAAAGCTATTTATACCAACAGAGAGAAAGCATGCAATAAGCCAACACTGAAATAATAACTAATTGCTATCTCAGTGACTCTACCAAGAGGTGACCACAAACTGTGTTTTGTCAGATCTTGCAGTATTTTCAGGTCAAAAAGAAAATTGCTCACTTGTTTATATTGGAAGAAAATCTTTACATTTTTAAGATGTGACGGCTTCTGATTTCTGAGTTTAAACAAGCAATGCAGATGCTATGGGTCAAATATCTTAAAATTGAGACAAATTAAAAAGTAAGCCAGTATATTTATGGCAATGCACAAGATTTCAACTTTTAAAAAAGCACTGTGTGTATTCCATGGTCACACCACTGGCAAAGTTCTGTTACTAACTAGATTGAAACAGAGAGAATAGACATTCTTTTGGTGGAAGCACAAGATGAAAAATCTACTTTTAACTGAGTCGGGCCAGTTCTTACAGGACAGACAGTTGATACAAGCATTATAATACACAGCTTATCTGTCTTTCCTTAAAAGTGGAAAATGCAAATGTGGCCAAGTGAATTTACATTGCATTCAGCTAAACTTATAAAGTCAAATTAAACTGGCTGAAATCTGTGGAAATTAGGTTCCTTTTCTGCTACTTGCTTTTGAAAGTCCTCCTGGCTTTATTGTATTGAACTCACTACTGTGGAAATACATTTCTTGGCCACATTTCCCAAGAAAGCATCTGTGTCCCAAAATACAGCTTGTCAGATCTACTGGCTGTGGTAGGGTCGTAGGGATGTACAAAAAGGTGAACTACAGAGGGGAGGGCTATAGAGATTGGTTCTCCAATCTCTACTATATAGAGATTGGAGAACTCAAAAACCCCTCTGTAATTCTAGACCTCACAGCCAGCACGTGGACTTCTTGATCTTGTTTGTCATTTATGGTCTAAGGTCAATGTTGGCGTGCAGTAGGTAGTCATAATCTTAAATGCAGTGATGGGCCTGTGAGAAGTTGGCCCAGTTTTAAAGAGGCTTGCTCTTTTTCTTGCTTTGGAGAACATTAAAATAACTTAATATCCCATTTTCATTTTGCTCTTCCATGCAACAGTTTGTCTAAGAGGCTTTCTTCTTTTCTTACAGTCCTCATTCCATCCCAGATCGCCTGCGGATCAGAGTGAACAGGATTAATTTACAAGAATATGAGGGGCTACATTATGACAAGGAAAAACTCCGGGAAGCTTGTAAGTTGGAAGAAGCCAGCTTGTAGCTGCTTTTGGTAGAATATTCTGTATAAATCTTACATTTACCAAAAGAACCCCAAACAAACAAACAACCAAAACAACAAAACCAAAACAGGGTTAAGCATGCATTTTTGGATGAGTCATGTAGCATATATATTCATCTATTGGTGTATATGCACATACATTTTCTATATGTCAATACTCTTTTATAAAAAGCATATATAGAGAATTCACCAGTTTTCTTACTTAACTATGCCTGTTTACTGTAAAATAATAGGTGTTTTTCACAGCTGTTTGTTTATTCATGTCTTTCTATTGGTCCTGCTGGTTTTCTACTAGTGTATGAAACTATTAAAGATTTTATGATAAGCATCAAACTTGAAACTGAGTGGGGGGGACCATGATTAATTTTATATTGAGAACGCACCCCGACCTTGAACATGGATCTTGCATAGGTGCATTTATCTTGGGAAACAAGTATGGCTTCCCCAGTCCCTTATTCTTTAACAGCCTTCAGTTTTCCACATAAGAGAATAATTATTGTTTTGTTTCCTGATATAATGGTTTAATTGCCACATTCAGGGGTAAGCCAAAAGCAGACAGTCGGTTGCTTTGGCAACATTAATGATGACGATCCATACTTAAAAATGGAGTTCCATTCCTTGGTGACACACAGTCATTAATCAATGAGGGACATGGCTGCTTGTGATAACAATTTAATAGTCTTGTTCATGCATCTGGCTCATTATTCATATTAAATTACAAGCATGACTGTTTGTTGTGCAACAAAGCTTCAGCTCCCTCTGTAATACAGAGCTCTCTGGTAATTACAGGATGACAATCCTTTTAATTGGTTTGCTTATCTTACTGCTGGAAGATAGTTAAACTGTTTCCATTTCACTCCTCTAGTTCTACCCCTCCTTATTCTCCCGGTTCACCAGCTCGCCTTCCAACGAAAGAACTGAAATGGCTTAAACCTTACTATAGGTCCTGTTTCTGTTAATGGATTTTGTTCATAATTAAAGCAATCAAAGCCTTCATCTCTAGACTGAGAAGAATTTTAATAAGATGAGGATTATGGCTCACTGGAGAGGAATTTGCTTCAGGTTTAAATTTTTCGACCTTGAGTAGACTTCAAGCTATATTGAACCCACACCTGTCCAACCCTGTCAGAAACAATCTGGTTCATTTGATGGTTCATCCTATGGTTTCACATCTGAGGAGAGCTATCCTCATCCATTATTACTATGGATGTAAATTTTCTTTGTGTGTATTTATTATATATTGTGTAGTCCTTAAGAGCCATGTTCTGACATAGAATATACAACTTTTTGCACTGTTATCACTGCAGTTGTAAATGAGTATTTATGTTGTTTGCCTCCTGCAAAAAACATAATGATAACGTTATAAAAGAAATACCAGAGAATGATCTAAAACCTCTGAGATTTGGTTTTACATTACACATGCATTTGATCACTTGCTGGATGTGTGCTTAAGAGGTTTTCATTCAAAAAGTAGATGTTTGTCCATCAAGAGTTAAAATTATTGCTTTCAGGCATTGGCAGGCCATTTGCAGTAAGACCCCTTTTGCTTCTCTTTCAAGTTGCTGCATGGCCAGCTTGATAATATAAGATAGCTGGACTGAAGTGTTTTCCCCAGATGTTTTTTTTAATCTGTCCTCCTTTAGCTGTCTCAGTAATGCTTGTGTGTTACTGTTTTTATATTAAAATATGGCAAAGCAAATAATATCCCCATCAACCTGATATAAATCAGAAAAGATACCTCACCTTACCCTTTGCAGTTATTAGGAACGTCCTGTGTAAGAACATACAACTTACACCATACACTGATGGTCATCAGCCTACTTCTCTGGAGATACAGCTTAAGTGTCTCCTGTTGGAATTGTTCAACCTGTAGTTTCCAGGAGCCTGATCTTGATTTGAGAACTTCTGGGTGATGGTAATTAGAACTGAAGGAAATTACATGCAGGAACCAAGAAGAAGAGTCCTCTCTAAACTGTCAGAAACCAAACTGTTTTAAATATTCTAGCCAGCTTCCTCAATTTCATGAAGTAAAACATGGAAATTTTCTGTGGCTCACTGACCACAGAACTAACACCCCAGTTTTCCTGTGACTTACCGCAAGATGCTTGCACCTCTTCTGGAAACTGAGGCATAGCCAGTCATCAAGCTGCACGTTACACTACAGGACTACACAAGTTCACTTTTTATGAGGTAGAAAGCTGGAAAAATCACATAAATCTTCCTTTTAAGGAGAGCAGATAGCCATTTTAATTGCATTTCTGACACAGCTAATACATTGGATACATTTTAAATGGTTTTCTGGTGGCAGATCTATGGATTGCTGCCTGCCTGGCTCTATCATATGCTAAATACTTATATGAATTAAGTGTGCCTACTACGTTCTCATCAGCAAATCATTTAATGCAGCATTGCCACTAAAAGTTACTTGGCTGAAGGGGAAGGAAGGGAGTGCTGAGGGAGAAAAAGTGACTTTCCTTCCTTAACCAATAAATAAATTTCCATGGCAGGTGACTAACTGAAATTTTGTCATTCTGAATTAAAAATTTATATGCAGATAATACTTTGTGCACTAGCAGAATACAAGAGCACTTGTATTTGGCCCTGTTTCTACAAGGCCTGTTACTGTCAGCAGGGTTGGCTCCCTTCAGCATGACTGCAGCATTCAAGTACATGTAGGTTTCACTAGTTACTTGCAAAATACTTGAGTTAAATGTCCAGGCTTTGACAGAATAACTACAACTTAATTCCAGAATGCCACACTTATTATTCACTCCCTGCTCACAAGGATTAAAAGTACTTTTACCTCCCTGAATAATTTGAAAACCAATCCAGTATCTCACAGAAATCTGAACAGGAAAAGGAAGCCAGTTAATGATGAGTCATGCTCTTCTCCCTGAAGGAAAACTAGCAAAGAAGCTATTATGAGTTGTTTTTGGTTGGGTTTTTTTTGTTGTGTGGTTGTTTTTTTTTTCTGGTACATATCTCTATAATAGAGTTTTGAAAGGTCTGACATCAGCTTAATAATCTGGATCATTTTAACTCATTTAGCTCCCCTTGTTTGCTTGAAATGCTGATTTGATTCTATCAACTATTTCACCTAAAATTGCACTTCCCAACATAGAATAACTCATCATACAAACTGTTCCATGAAGATTAATCTTTGCTCTGCTGGAGGCAGACACCTCATTTTGAAAACCTCCTGAGCAATTAAAGAATGTCATTTTGTCCTCGGAAGGGCATGACTGTTCTTAGCCCATTCTCCTGCTGTTGCTTTCTGCTTTTCTTGTCACTGCAGCTGGCATTTAACCAAGCTGCTGTTTCTGAATTGTCTCTTTCTGCCTTCCCCATGCTCCTGTTCCCCTTTTATTCTTTCTTCTGTCAACATCTCAGTATTGTCTGTGGGATGATCGATGATGGTACAGAGGATGTTTATTGATCCATTCATCAAGGAGGGGTGAATGCTTCCATGCACTCTTTTAAGAAAGGGATATATGTTGGCATTTTAGTTATGTTGTAATATTCTCTGCAAATGTAGTTGTCTTCTCAATCACCTCCCTATACATGCCCCAAGCTCTTGTCACTGTAGTCACCAGCTTCACCACTGTCTGCCCAATATGATAGTTGTACACTACACGACCATAACCAAGACCTTCATATTCAACGAGTTGGATTGATATTTCTAGATTGACAGAACTTAATTCTGTCTCTCTTGTCACCATGTCTTCTGTGCACTATCTCTGATTTCCTGTAATTGCAGGAAAGTGTGATCCAAAGCAGCATTGTGGGGAACAACTGAGTTATTTTTAAAATAGCAAAATCTTTCTGTTTATGGCACTCTATTTTCCCCTTTCCAACATTACTAAGAGATTCCTGACAATGGAGGTGTATGCAGAAACTAGTTATATTAAAAACAAACAAACAAAACAACAAAAACCCCAACAACAAACAAACCAACCATAAACTAGTTAGTGACCAAGTGGACTTTAACCCTTCCTACCTGCCAGCACTTGTAGATTTGCACTGTGCAGGTGGAGTGGTGAAACAGCTCACTATTAGCAGTAACTGCACAGTTTGTTTTGTTTTGAATGGAATATGTCAGTTCTTGCTGCCCTTAACTTGTTGTTTTGTGTGCCCTAACCATAGATAACAATCTTAGTTTGCTCAATACCACTAAGATTAAGGAGGAATCATATCTGACTACAGTGGTGGCAGTATCAGAGGTAACTTAGCTCTGTAACAGCTCTGGGTCTCCTACACTGTCTTTTACACAGAGGCAGCTGTTCCTTATCTTCTCTTGAATAAAATGGCAGGCTAGGTTAAAAAGCAATTTTGGAGAAAATTTAGTTTCATGTATGTAACAATTGAACTCTCCGTTATCTAACAATCCTTTTCTCTGCAGCCTTCTTGCTTTTTGTGTGTGGAGACGTGTGTGTGGTGTAACATGATGCAGTGTTAACCCCAAATTCTTTTCTCTCTCTGATTATACCTAGCCAGATATCTGTAGAGCATGTGTCCTTGCCTTTAAATTCTGTGGGTTACCTGAGGGCTTTGGGGTCATCCTAGGAGTTATTATCAGGAACACAGAGGTACATGGAGTGATAAGCTTGTGACTGATTTGGGTTGTATAAATGTACAGAGATACTGTAGTTTTCTCATACCAGTGATACCCTTACCACACTTTGAGAATCCTTGATCTATGAAATGTATTCTGACTCTTTAAAGCCTGGGGATTTGGCAGGTGAAGTTAATTTGGAGACCATTCCATGTGATTTTAAACAACTAGCTAAATAAGAAAAGGTCAACATTGTGGACTTGGTATTTACATCCTGGATATCCATAATGTAATGGGCAGAGGGAAGCAGAGAACCTCTTGTCAGGTGGTATGATGAGGGAAACCTGAATTAGCAGATGAAGTCCATACAGGGGAGATTAGCCACTGAAGGAAATTTACTGGTGTTGGGAAGCAGCTTTGTTCTGGATGGATTTAGGTGAGATGGGTTGTATAGCTACAAAGCTTCTCTTCCATCCTGTAAAGGAAGCAGCAATGCCCATTTCTTTGTCAGGAGGTCTCCTAGGGAACATGGTGGCTTATCTGTAGAAGCTCTACTTCTGCAGAAAGGCAGCATTACTTACAGACTGTCCACTAAATTTCACTGTGCTTTGCGCTAACAGCTTTGTTAATATGTCTTGTGCAGACATTAGCTAATCCATGCCTCTCTCTGTGACAGTGATTTAATAAGATCTGAAACTGAGAAGGCTGGATGAATTGCCTAAAGTCACCGAGCAAGATGAAACCAAGAGGATTAGAAGTCAGTAGTGAGATAAATATTGGCAACTCTTCTGCCACTGAGCTCCCAGGTTCTCATGCTGGTGTATATAGATTCAAAACACTGATAAATGTTTGTAACTGAAACAAAAATGACAAAAACAAAGGGGAAGTTGCCAAAGGCATTGCTTGTGTCAAAGGAAATCTCTCTTTGCCTTTTGATGGATAAGTTCTTGTGGGCTTTGTCCAGACAGCACAGTGAATTACATTTCGTGCTTTGACTGGCACCCATACACACACACACCCATTCACACACACACATTCGAAGATTAGAAAGACACAGGAGTCGAACAGAAGAAAAAGCAGAATATGGTTGTATAATGAAAGGCAGTAGCATAATGAATATACATACAGGTGCTGCAGTAGCCAAATCTAAGCTTGGCTTTTTCTAACTGAGCTCTAGATTTTGTAGTCATAGTAAGATTTATTTAACAGGGTACGTCATTTCCTAGATTTGAGGGAATGAGTAAATTTAAACCATAGAAATCTTATATCACCGAGTTAAAGAATCATACAATGGTTTGGGTAGGAAGGAACCTTTAAAGATCATCTAGTCCTAGGGTCTAGGTGTCTAGGGACACCTCCCGCTAGACCAGGTTGCTCAAAGCCCCCGACCTTGAACACTTCTGGGAATGGGACATCCATAACTTCTCTGGGCAACCGGTTCCAGTGATTCATGAAACTCTTAGTGGAGAATTTTTACAGTATATCTAATCTAAATCTACCCTCTCTTGACACTACATGGGCCATATCTATATTCAACACAGTCATGTGCCTTTTGAGCTAGTGAGGAGACTGTCACCTATAAGTCTGCCATCTCCTTTAAACTAGAAGAGATGGACAGTATTCCAAATAGATATAAATATATATTTACCCTAGAGGAGTGGGGAAACACAAGAATATTAAGTTCCATTTCAGACTTTCCAGGAAGTCGTGCTATAGTTTGTCTTTCTGGTATAGACTTTTCTGTGAGATTTTTCTGTGCATATTCTACTTCTCCTGTTTCCTTTTTTAATAGATTTTCTGATTTTATTTTCTTTCACCTTTTCAGTCCTGGTTGTCCCCTTTGGCTATTCCATCCCACACACATCCTTCCTGCTTGACTTAGTCTGTTTCTGCAGATCTCACAGCTCAGGTTCCTGTTATTTTTCTTAATCCTAAATCCTTGTTCATTTTTTGACCAGACCTCTTCTTTCACCTCGTCTCAATAGCCATTCCCTGCCAGTTTCAATTCCCAGGTCTTCATAGGTTTCTTTCCATAACCTTTTCCTTTTTTAGTGGTGTTTCGGACAAGTTCTCTCTCCATTTGACTTGGACAGCTTCTTCCTTTTAGTGGCAGGGTATTGGAGAAGTCACTGAGAGCCTGGAGAGGATGACCACCTTCTCAAATGTGGCCTGCTTTAGTCTGATAACCTGCACTGTGTTTTGCCTCCTAACACATGATCATTTTAAAAATGGACCACTAACACACAGAAAAATAGCAACCTATGAACCTAAGGAGGCTTAGGTTTTGTCAGTATAATAAACAAAAGGGATCTGAAGAGACAGATTGCTTAGATTTGTGTAGTAAGAAAATCCTTTTGTACAAACTCTGTTCTATTAGACCCATACCGGGAAAGCCAAACCTCTTAATATAAATGTCTGAATATTTTAGAATTCCCTCCCAAGAATTTACTTGGTCCTTCACATTTCTAATATCAATGGAAACCCCTCAGGAAAATGACATTCTTATAACAACTTCAGTAGTGAGGATCCTTTATTTGCTACATTAAACATTTATAGCCCAATGTCTAATCTTCCCAGTCCCCTGAGGTATGTCAGACTCAGAATGAGTTTTCCTGGCATTCACATCTGCCTTAATGATCTGTCTTGAGGCTGTTTTGTTTGGGATTTGAGTGGGTTAATCATGGTGCTTAGATCACAAATTGAATCCTTTCATAACAATAAATGGGGAAGTTAATTGAATTTTATTTTTCTTCATAGTGCCATACGCAGTATATTAAAGCTCCTTCCATTTATGTCCTCAGTACTATTAAAGAGTTCACCAGCTTTAGGTATTCTGCATAATGGGCAGTTAATAGGTGGAAGATTTATTCTTTGTTTATAAATTCCATAGCTAATTTCATGAGGACTTAGGAAATCAGTACTAATCTTGCAGTTAATTAGAGCATCATGCTAGCCATACCCTAGCATCTACCCACCCCTCCTCCTGCTGATACTTGATTTTGGTTAGTGTTGCTAGGAACGAAAATCTTTTCATAGTGATGGTTCAAAATGTGAAGCAACTATCTGCCTGTCTGCTCTCCTGGGGTTCTTGCACTGCTGCTTATCACTGCAGCGTTAGAGTCTGTATCCACAGCTTCCTGGACAAAGTCCTTTTTATCATTCAGGAAGCACAAAGTGGGAGCTGGATACAAGTGGCCAGAAGGGCAGGCACCTCAGGAGAAAAATGCTTGGCACTTGAATGCTGTAGGTTGGCTCATGATCTGAGACTATCCCATATTTTTGGCATATTCCCATGTGTGGCTATGTCCTCATATGCACAGGAGCAGACAGTGTGGGGACATAGGAGAAAGTTGCTCTGCAGTGCCTGTGCTCTTAATGTAAGGCTTTGTCCTCTCATATCTCACCTCACACATCTAGTAATCGCTGTGTCCCACAGCACTTTCTGGTACTGCCTACATTCTCCTCCACTCAGGGCTAATCGGAAAAGGTAGGAGCTCCTTTATTCCTGGATGAAGGTATTCACAATAATAGTGAATGCCGTGCCTGTTAACTTCATGCATTCAACTGATTTATCATAACTTTACTAATTTTGCCCCTATTATGCAGCATTGCCCTGTATTTGGAAAGAGCAACAATCCCATAGTTTCAATCCTATTATCAATCTTTAAGGATTTGTTTTTGTTTTAAAGCAACAGTTATTGTGAAGCACCTTGAAAGTCTTGGCTGCATGGTGCATTGTGCATGCTTACTGTGGTTTATGATAAAAATGAGAGTTGGAAACATTTTCCTTTCCGAAAGCAAAATGAGTCTTGCAAAAAACCCCACAAAATAAACAAAAAAACAAAACCCACAAAAATCCCAAACAAAAAACTCTTTGGCAAGCAACATTTTAGTAGGTATTGTAGTGTTAACCAGTAATGACTTAAAAGGTTCTTCAAATGAGTATGATCCTTGTGGAAGGATAACAGTTGAGACCTACCTCACTTTAGCTCTTAGCTAGCCATTGACCCAAAAGCCACAGGTCATGCTAATTCAGGCTTTCTAGGCAGCAAAGGCTGCATATTTCTTTTTAAGGACAAAGTCACTCAGTCCAAAATTCCAGAATTGTTCTATGGCCATCAAGAATAGATGGGACATAATTTAATTAAATCTATAAATTGTTACCTTCTTCTTCACTTGTTAGATAAGGCCCATAAATGTCACTGCTAAGCTATCTGTTGCATATTAGTGTTTTCACAAATTTTGGTGGATTTGTTCGTAAGGTCCTTCTCCTTTGGGCTGTGAGGAATGAAGGTAGTTAAGGATTTCAGTTCTGTGTCGGCTGGGTTGTTTTGGCAGGTCAAAGCTCTGGTCCACATTAAGTTCATATATTGCTTCATGAAGGAAGGAATTCAGCAACAAAATCTGTCATGACAGTTTATGAGTCAGTGGTGTAGCTCCCTAGTGCTCTGTAGCTGTTGGAGGTGTAGTCATGCCTGCTGCAATTCACTTTTTAGTGCTATAAATGAATTTAACAAATGCTTCTTTCAGTAAGGGCTGCAGAGGGAACCACTGAATTGAAACTGGATAGCCATTAAGTATTCTCTACAAAGAGCTTAAGGGTCTCCTGTCAGAGCAGGTTAAGCAATAATAAACACAAAGCAAAGAGAACCAGTCTGTAAACCAGAGCATCGGAGTGCGAAAAGCAAACCTTGCAACTGACCTTCATTCTGGTCCCTTGTGTCTCAGTCTGTTCTCTAACAAAAAAATTGGGAGCTCTCAAGGAGCACTCTTCACTTCTGGCCTTTCTGAGAATGTGCAGGTGGATTGGTATCACTATTGGATGCCAGGGTTGTTTCTGGAAAAGTGCAA
>NW_010168536.1:94902-100397 GCF_000695765.1 Mesitornis unicolor
TCCCTAGTCTTCCTGCCTATCCCTTCTTTATGTTCTTGTTTCTTCCTCCAGCTTTTTTTACCTGCTTCTGGCTTTCCTGGGTCCATAGCTATTCTGCAGTTCAAATTACTTTCCAAACACAATGCTTGCAGCATTGTTGCTGTGTGTCGAGAGCCCGGTGCTGGCTTTTGAGGCCCATCATGACCTTGACTGCCATAGGTGCTCCTCTGTTCTCCCTGAGACCACTGAGCTTCTGTCTGTGCTTCTAGCCTCAGTGGATCACCAAAAATATGAGCCATGTGCCCTATTACCTTTTAGTGCCGTCTTGTTCTCTTATCAGAATGAGGAGCTTCTTGGTAGATAAATATCTCTTCCTCTTAATCAACTTCTTTTTAACGTCAGGAGGGGCTACAGCACAGTTGTTTTTCCTATTTATCTCAGAAGGGTCAGTGACTTTATGCTGCTTCTTGTTATCCAGTTACCGAAATTGTTTATGACTTGATATTCTGCTCTCCTTCTGGAATACTTCCTATGAGGATTTAAATCTCTCTCCTGCTGCTCTCTTACCTTTTTGGGCCATTGTTTGATTCAAGGCCCTCCAGGGAGAAAAAAGAACTTCATTCAGTGATTCAGTTTTAGAAAATCAGGTACTCAAGAGTTTTCACTTTTTTCATTTTTATTTAATGAGATCTTAGTAAGTACCTCTCTTGGTACCTTCCTTGTGGATTCACATGTACATTTTTTCTCTTTTGTTCTTTTTACGTGTTTGTTTTGGATTTTTTTTTTGGCTGCAAGAACAGAATGGCTGTGGAAACCTAAATCCCCTGTTATGAAAAATGCTGTCCTCACCTGAGGGGAATTATTTGCTGTGTTTTTACAAGTTCTCTTTCTTTTTTTCTCAAAGATATGGAGATGTGTCAATTTTGTGTGTAGGTGGAATAATGTCTGTTTTGATTTGCAAGCAGCTGTACCTCAAAATAACATGGTGCTGGACAGTTTTCTCTAAAATCAGGCTGTGACTTTCATTACTTTAGATTATTTTTGTCGACTTTTAAGAGTTCTGAAAATAAAATATCACCCTCTTATTGCAATGTATAAGAGCACCCCACTAAACATTTGTTCTTGGGTATGTTCCTTCCTTTGCAGTTAATAATTGATGTTGATATCAGACAATGAAACATACAATATAACTGTATCTGGTTTAGTTTCTTTGGAATGAAATGCAGTTGAAAACTGAAATGTTTGATAGTTATAAATGGGTGAAACTAATGATGCATAATATGTTCCTGCTTTTAAATGATTGTTAAGATTTAGATAGTAGAAAGCTTTTGTGAGGACATTAAAAAACAAAACAAAACACAAACTTGAAGCATCTTGCAAATCTTTTAAAGTTCATGAGACTTCAGTTAAAGAGATTTTTTCTTTTTTCTTTTATTATTTTTTTTGTAATTTTCCAGCCATTCCCCTAGGAATTATAGTTGTACGAGGAGATTGTGACCTGGAGACCTGTCGTATGTACATTGACCGTCTACAAGAGGTGAGGTTTTTGTGAACTCAGCTATCATTTATGCTATATTATGCTTCTTTCAGTTCTGCATGCAGAGATCTAACAGTTGCAACAACCATAAATTAAGAGCATTGCAATTTGCCTACTACTGAAAACAAAATTTTAGAGTTACAATATGAAAATAAAAGCAGGAATACCACCGAAAAATATTTTCTAAACAGGAAATGAAAACTTATACTGACTCCTTTTATATGATAATAGAATTTATGTGGATGGGTGTATTTACTTCTCCTTGAACTGGAATGAAATACCAGGACTCAGCATTGAGCTCCCATTGAACTCTTTGGAAGCCACTGACTTTCCTGTGGTTTTGAAACTCTGAACTTGCAGCCTGAATATGGGACTTAATATTTCACTGCAGGCTTTCACTTTTTTGCATTTCAGTCATGATTCCCTTCATCAAATGTATTTCTGAATATTCAGACCTGAGGTTTGGCTATCATTATCAGACATAAAAACATATTGTAAAGGGATGCATATTTGAAATATCCAGTGACGGAAAATGACAATGAAATAATTGAGATGATGTTCTCAGCAGATTACAAATGGGATTTTATACTGAGCTCAGGCAACTTAATGGCCAGTACTGGGTGGCAAGTAGAGGTGCAGCCCTGGAGGAAGCACAGTGAGAAGTTCTGGTTGAATTACCCTTAGTGGTTGTGGAGGAACTGTTTCTCCAGCCATTTGCAGGGTTTGTACTGCTTTTTCTTTGTGTGCTTGATTTGGCTTAGACCCATTTGGTGGGAATCAAGGTGCCAGGGTTTTCTGCACTGTGCCAACTTGCATGCCAATTGGGGAGCTATGGGCTGTAGGCCAGGCTTTTTGGTAAGCTAAGTTATGAGCCGAAACTATTGGACAAAATCTCTATTAAAATAAATTAGATTCTTGAACCCAGCTAAATACCAGGGTCATTCTGATATGACCTCCCTGATACGGCGTTGTCTTAAAACAGGGAGAACTGCCAGTGGTTTTCTTTAGTGCATTAATTACTCAGAAATATTTGCAAAAAAAAACCAAACAGATTTCAGCATCTTTTCTTTCATTTTGTTGTTGATATTCTAAATTTAGATAATTTTCATGGAACAAATATGTCTGTGATATGATAAAGATCCATTAATATTATCTCCATATTTTTAAAACCATTTTTTTGACCAAATACATGCAAATCTAACCTTTAAGTGAACTTTCCATGTCCTTTCTGTTTGTTTCATGTGCTTAAAACCGGTGAGAAATACTTGTAAAATTATTTGTGTTTGCCCAACCACTTCAGATAGTAGAACTGCAAACAGCTCTTATTGCTTTAATTTTTTTCATCATTGCTGTGTATTTCATCCTTCTGCTAGGACCTACAGTCAGTAACTTCTACTACACAGAGAGTTCATTACCAGGTAAGATAAGCTTTTCTTTTAGTATCAGAACAAAAAGAGGCTTAACGATGTGGACTGTACTCTTTGTGTTTGAACCCAGGTTTTCTTCTTGTTAGATACCTGTATGTTAGGTGAATTTCTGATTATTTTTTACCCTCAAATATTGGAGGGTCACTTTGCTTTCCCTTGGACAACCCTTTGCCTTGCAAACCTTATGGAATCATCTTCAAAATTAGCACAGCATGATGATGCGGGTGGTATTGCAATAGCAGTGCCTTGCATACGGAAGTGACTAAGAGAATGTGTCCTGTAGGACAAATGACAGAAGTAAAATCGTTTCTCTGTCCGAGAAACTGAACAATAACATGTTATGCTGCATAGGTGTAGTAATAAAGTCTATCACTGAGACAAAAAGGTGTGCTAGCAGCCCTAACCTCTTAATAATTCTGCACACTGCAGTCATCTACCTGTAGTTTAACAGAAGATTAATCTTCAGAGTAGTGTTTTAATTCATCCTGGGCACAAATATGTCTTTTGCATGTGACAAACAGGTTCTAGTTTTGGGTGGCTAGGTTTTAAAATTGGTCTCTTTATGCATTTTACAACTACAATTTATGCAATACGTTTTACAGTTGGAAGTATTGTTCAAGAATGCATTTCTCTCGCTAAAATATTGTGCTGCAGAGTGCTTAAATTAGGAGTAAACTAACTCAGACTAATTGTGCTGACTCCTGAGCCGATCTGACATTAGTGCAGAGACTTGACACAAACAACAGTCAATTGACACAGTGCCTAGGACCACGTGACAAGTTTGCATGATGTTGATAGCCTTTTCCTAGATTTAACAGTGCATATCTTGTGGGGATCAGCAGGCCTGAGTTCACTGAGAAAGTGTACAGAGATCCAGCTGATGGGAACCCATTGTGGTGAAGTTGCAGATAATTTCTTAAGGCTTAATGATTACCTGGGTGATAGAGAAGTCCAGTTAGGCAAGAATGCTTGTAAATGTGCTGAATGGAGGAAGATACCATGAGAAAATGCATTTGGCATGTTTTCCTGGAGTTGGCTTCTTCATACCAGTTCATGGTTTGTTTCTGAATTTCCCTGAATATCCAATTTTAATCTTGTATTTCTGCCATTTGTATCAATCATTGCCCTAGAACTGAGTTTTAGAGCAGTGTTAGTGTCTAGCAAATTGGCTAATAAAACAGCATGTATTATTCTGTTCCACTCATTATAAATTAACCTAAGTGGCTGCTGACTGCTCCATGCATAGGAAACTGCCTGAGGTAAAATGAATAACTAAATCTAAATGTATAGGGAGGGCCAAAAGAGTACAAAATGTCAGAAATCAGCCCTATACTTGGCTCTAACCTCTGCAGTTATAGTAGTCTATAAATTAATTGCCTAACCATCTTGTTTAGTGCACATCAGTGTGAGATCCCTAAGATACTATCAATTTTTTATAATGCTACATTGTGAATGCACCCCCTTCTGTGTTTTGTCTTCAGTACTTGTTTATTCTGGATTCTTCAAATATTGGTTTATTCTCAGTGGGTCATTTCTACAAACTGTCTTGTTAGGTTAATTTGAGGTTTGTTTCATGTTTGTTGGTTTCCCTCTGCATATTACAGAAAGGGGAAAAAGCAGGGCATAAAGGGCATTAATAAGATGCTTGAGTTGATGGAACTTTCTTCTTACCTCACTAATAAGGTGTCACGGGTACTTTTAGGTCTCGTAAATGCACTTCTCTTGCATGATTTCTTTGCAGCTCAAAACATGAGGAGTCAGCAGAAACATCAGCAAGCTCAGGTGCAAATGAGACAAATTATGCTACAGTTGTTTTTCTTTTTGTTTTATTTCTGTAATGAGTTTAATGCTCATAAAATATCATCCTCATAGGCCTGAGACTTCCCAAGCTAGTTCTGCAGTTGAACTATAATGAAGTCTTGGAAGGAACATAACACAATATGCAATTTGTGACTTGAATTTACCAGCATTATCCCTATCTTCGTTTTCCGAGCATTATGTATTCTAAGTCTGAATTTTTACTCATTTTTCCTCTTTGTATCATCTACCTTTTTAGTATGCATTGTTATCTTTGGATGCTCTCTTCCTTTTGTCCTTTGTATCCTAGTCCTCACCTTTCTGCAAATAGTGGACTAAATATTAAGATATGTAAAGCTTTGTGCATGTAGATACATAGACATTATCAAAGCTAGTGGATTTCAGAAAACCCTTGACTCTCCCACATGCACCTCAGTTGCGATACAAGCAAACCTAAGCATCCTACAATTCCGTAAGCCCACATTAGAGAAAGACATAGATGTATAAGTATGATGCTTAATCCACTGATATGTCATTTGATCCCCATGTGCAGAAATAGTTCACTTTACAGAATATCATGCTGTCATTGTCTTCATCTCTCCTGTAATGCACAGAGGTTGGAGATAAAAACCTGTACATGAGAACAAGGTTTATGGGAGCAAGTAAAATCCATGAGCCTAAATGTGGGAGAGGATTGAGGCTGTCTTATTTCTGTCAGGGTGGCTATAGAAGCAGGTGTCATGCATCGGAATGGA